>NC_058406.1:41991210-42155749 GCF_002201575.2 Neomonachus schauinslandi
GGAGGGGGGGGGGGGGGGGGGGGGGGGGGGGGGGGGGCAGGTGCGGCTGGGGCCTTCCTTCAGGTGTCCGTGTAGATGGACGGGATGTGACTCAGGCAGTGGTCAAAGGGCCCGTTGGGGAAGAAGCTGCAGTCCTCAGGGCCACTGGACACCATGTCTTCGGGTGGTTGTGGTGGCAGCGCTGTGGGGCAGGGGGCTTCGGCCAGGGCCTCGTAGCCTGTGGGTACGGTGGGGAACAGGGTTCGGGCTGGAGAACGCAGGGGCTCTGCCTCATCATCTTTTCCCAGCCCCCTGACCCCATCCTCCTGCCCAGGGTCCCTTCTCACGGTTGTCCCTTCAGCCGGGCCCTGAGCCTCTGTTCTTCCAGACAGGGGAGCCAGTGGGTGGGAGGAGGCGCTCTAGGCCTTGCACTCCCCCCAAGGGGCCCAGGGCAGCTGGACAGACAGACGGGCGACCTTGGGGCAGTCCGTCGTCCAGTGCTGGACTGTAGGGCAGAATGTGGGGAAGGGAGGGGTGGGCTATCACAGTTCTTGCCCTCGGGGGCTGGTCCCCTCCTGGCAGAGGGAACCCAGCCCACCCCCACCCTTTCAGGTTCCTTCACCCAACCAGACACAAGAAACCCAAAGAAGGAGATGAGCACTCACTGGGCTCTTACTGAGGGTTCTTGCAGCCATCTCACTTAAGCTTCTCAACAGTCCTGTGAGGTGGGAGTCATTATCCCATTTTATAGCTGAGAAGGCAGGCTCAGAGAGGCCACACTTGCCCAAGGTCACTTGCTTGTAGGTGAGGGAACTGGGATTTGAACCCAGATCCATCTGGCCCCGAGATACCTGGTTCTTCCACTGGACGTGCTGTCTCTGTGTGGGGTCACTGCTCAAAGGCCTTCAACCTGGAGGGACTTATCCAGTCCCTGCCCTAAGGGCTCTGTCCCTGAGCTGCTGTCACAAATTTCTGTAGCCTAAAATAGGCAGGCCTCAGTCTTTCCATCTGTGCAGTGGGATTAAGCCAAACTACTCCTGAGGCCCCACAGCCCCACCCTGTTAGTTTGGATCAATCCTGCCTGTCTATGCTCAGCTTGGCAGGAGGTGTAGACAGCTTCGCGGGTCCTGGAATGGGCCCTGAACGCTGGGCTGCCACCCAGATAGCAGGGGAGGAAGGGGGCCAGAAGAATCCACTACGCTGGTGTGGGGGCATGGAAGCTGCCTCTTGCCCGTTACTTGCCGAGTTACTTATTCCTGCCGCTAAACCCAGAAATCCCGCCATGGGCCGGATGGAGCAGGGGGAGGATGAGGTGGGGGAGAGCTAGCAGTGCTGGGAATGGCTGGCCAGTCCTCATCACACACCAACCCGCGTGTGTGCAAACAGGAAACACACCCCCCGCCCGCACGCACCCTGGGGTGGGGTACACGTCTGCCGATGACGCACGGATATGACCCGCCACCACCCGCAGACACACAGCACGCTCGAACGCAGTCTGTGCACACAGACAGGAGTCGTGGGATGGGCTCGGGGCAACACAGGGTGCGTGCAGGTGGGAATACGGGGCTAGGGAGCATGCGCGTGTGTACACAGGGCATGAACATCGGCCCAAGCGTGATGTCTGCACACGTGTGAGACATGAGCGCCTGTGCCCTGCGAGCTCTTTAAACACTCAGGGGGGCTCGCACTGCTTGGAGCCCACTTGTGCGGGCCCTACGACACACACAGGCACCACAGACGTGCGCCACAAACGTGTGAAGAAAGGAGACCTACACAGACGTGAGAGCATGTGTGCGAGCAGGAACCCATGGACCACGTGCAGATAGACCCCCAGGTTTCCGCATCTCATCATCTGTGGCCTCGTGGTTGTCCCTATGTCCTTAATCTTCTACCCCCAGCTGCACACCCCCAGAGCCGCCCAAGGGGCCTCTGGCACAGGGTCTCAGGCTCTCCTTTGTCTGGGGCCCCCACCCTGCCCCAGGCCTCGTAGCTTCCCCTGGACGCGGGCCTGGAGGCTGACTTGGGGTGGGCTGTGGCTTGAGTTACTCCGGGAGGGTCTGGCCCCACCCCTCTGATGCCCCTGCTCTGATCAGCACCAGCCCTGCTGGTCTGAGCCCTTCCACCCTGGCCTGTCGCTGCCTTTCTCCCCCGTGGCAGGGGCATAACTTGTGGAAGGCCCAGGGCCCTGGAGGGGACACGGATGTAGCACAAGGGACAAGCACAATGTCTAGGCTCCGTCCTTTCCTACTAGTGTGGCCACTCTGGTCTCATTTTATCTGCTGAATACAGATCCGTATTTGTCTCTTTCCCTGCTGTATCCCCACGGTCTACAACTGTGCCTGGCACACAGTAGGTGCTCAGTAAATAGTTAAAGCGAAACATCAACTAGACTGCAAGCTCTCAAGTCTGATTCTTCTCTGTCTTCAGAAACCTGCCAGAGAGCAGACACGTATCAGCCGTGTGACGATGTGGAAGGAACACTGACTTTGGAGGCAGGCAGGATGTCAGTGCCAATTCTGTGGGGTCCTGGGACCTCTGGGAGCCTCAATTTCTCCTTCTGTCAAGTGGCGATGACTCTACCTCTTTGGGCCGTCCCAGGGCTTCAGGCCAATGTGCATAAGCACCCAGCACAGGGTTGGGCCGTGGTAGGTGGTCAGGGAAGGGAGGCATGCAGGTGGAGCTTACCGGTGGCAGGTAAAGGTGCGCTGAGGCCGTGGTAGCCATTGGGCCGCAGAGGGTTGAAACCGTGGGCTTCCCCGGCCAGACCGTCCCCACCGGCTGCGGGCTCAGCTGTCCGGTAGCAGTCGCCATAGGGGAAGCAATTCTGGATGGAGTGGAAAGTGCCCTGGTACCCTGCAGAGGGAGGCAACAGGGGCTGCATTAGCAAAGGAAGAGAGCTGGGGGCCAAGAGGGGACCGTCCCTGCTGCGCTGTTCAGCCACCCACATCGTCCTGTCCAGCCATGCTGGGTGTGAGGGAGAGAAGAGGGTTCCAGGGGGGAGAAGGTGCCAGGGGTCCCGGGCCCCTTTCCCAGCCCTCTGCCTGCCACGGGGGTGGGGCGGGTAAGGTAGCCTCATGTGGTGGCACCTGACTTGAGTCATCTGTGGCTGATGCAGTGCTCTGAGGAAAGGGACTGTCGGTCCTCCATCCCCACCTCTGGAGATGCCTGCTCACTCACCTCCCTCCAAGCGGCAGGCCGTTCCCACCCCCTGCCAGCGCCAATGCTGTTCCCTTCAATGCCTTGTCAAGGGGACAAACTCTTCCTCACCCCTCCGGTGGAATTTCCTCCAGGAAGTGCCCCCGACGAGGCGTATTGGGTCACCTGACTCCTGGCTTCTCCCACAGTGGCCCTCAGTGCCCTCCCTCATTCTGACGACCCACTGTCTCCCCCAGGTCAGTGCCCCGTTCCCCTCGGGCACCCCGAGCAGGAGTCAGTGGGTGTCTATGGAGAGAGGCCCCCGGCCAGAGCCTACCTTGTGGACTGGGCAGAGGTGGGGGTGGAGGGCTCTGGAAAGGCGGGTAGGGTGGCTTGCTGGGGAGTGTGGGGAAGGGCTGGCCCCCCGGAGAATGGCTCTGAGAGGATGGTGGCAGCGGTGGTGGCCCGAGCCCCTTCAGTGGGCTGACCATAGGGGAGAGGAGGCCGGGTCCCAACCTGGAGAGAACAGAGACAGTCATCAGCAGGATAGGCTCTGGGGGCCGTGAGGGCCAGAGGCATGGCTGCTGCTGCTTGCTTCCCTCTGGCCACGCTGAGCTCACTACCTGATCTGCTCTTACTTAAGACAGTGCAGTTAAAAGAGGAAGCTTTTACTACAGATTATGTTCAAACTGGAATTAACTTTGAAAGTCCTCTAAGCTTGAGAGTCCAAAGGAATCAGTAAAGAAGAGCTTCTATCTGGTATTTAGGACTGGCAATCGGCAAGGCACACTGGTTATCAGCATCACCTTTGGAGTCGACAGAACCATGTTTTAAACCCCATCTGCTCTCACTGGCTGCATGACTTCGGGCAAGATGCTTAATGTCTCTGAGCCCTGTGTTGCTCCCAGGGTTGCTGTGTTCTCCAGCTGGTACACTGGGACTCTCGTGACCTGGGCGAAGTACCAGCCCCCCCCCCGCCCCCCCACTGGATTGTGCTGCTCTCAGTCTGCGCTTGCGCTCTGGCCACCTGCAGGACAAGCCCAGGAAGAGCTGTGCTGACCCCCGGGCAGCTCCGGAGCAGAGCACTAACAGTTAGCGCCTGCTGAGCCCTGCCTCATCTCAGGCCCATGAGAGAAGTCCTTGTTTCTGCCGCACAGAGCAAAACACCAAGGTTCAGAGATGTGGCTCGCCAAGTTAGTCCTGGCCACACAGCACTGACCTCACAGGTTAGGATGAGGGTAAAATTAAATAAATCAAAGTGGACAGAGTGCCCAATATGATGTCAGATGTATTCTTAGCCACTCCGTGAGTCGTCATCGTTATTATAAAGATGCAGGGAAAGAAAACTAGCAGATAGTTCTGATGTCTAAGTTGGGCTTTCTTCCCCTGCACAGTGTGCTTTCAGAGATCTTCTATCTCCATCCCTGCACTTGCATACATCCTATGATGGGTGGCTCACCACCTCCCTTCATACAGAGCCTGAGGTGGTGCAGGCCTGAGCCTGTGTTTCTGGAAGCTCACAATCTGGAATGAGGCCGCAGCAGCTGAGAGCTGTGCAGTCACCCTGAACGCAGCTGAGCCCATGCGGGTCATCTAATTGGACTGCACGTCACTGCAGCCCAGGTTCCTTCCTCATGCTGCCACCAACGCCTCTGGGGTCTGCTCACAGGAACAAACCTGGCCCTGGGGTCAGATGGACTTGGGGGCTCTGGGGACCAGGCTGAAGGCTCATTGCTTGTAAAGCCCTATGTGCATTGCAGAAAGAGGCAGGGGGAGCTCAGAGTGTCTACTCTCTTATTTGCCTTTGTGGGTCTGGTGGACGATCCACATTAAAATATACTACAAATTCAATGTCACAGCTAAAGTGACCTTTTCAGGCCAGGAATACTACCCTTGCCTACCCTCCAAAACATGATGCCTTAAGGGGACAGATCAGTGCCTTTCTCTGAGGGAAGCAAGACTATCCTGGAACAGAGGAAGATTTGGGGAGAGGCCAGTGGGCCCTACGTCTGTAGCTCTGCTGGGTTCCCCCATCTGCTCCCTCCAACCTGGGCACCCTCTGCTGCACTGCCATCATTCAATGTCTGGAACCCCACCACTGTGAGTGCGCTGAAAGCAGACACGGGGGTTCTCTGTGCTGGGCCCCTGGGCCCCACCCAACATCTCGCACAGGCAGCCTCAAGTTAGTGAACTGAATCCTCATCAAGGTTCCACGACTTCTCATTATCATCCTCAGGACTACTTTTAGGCTTCTCTCACAGGGCCGTCAAATTGGGCGGGGGGGGTGTGGCTGTGCATAAGCCATGTGTCCTCACAGCCACCTCTCTGGCTGAGGCTGGGCTGTGGTGGCCAGAAGGGTGGATCCTCCTCCTTCAGGCCCGCTGCGTGGTGCCCGCTTGCCTTACGCCCGCCCCACGCCGGCACCCACACCGCTCTTTCCCGACTTCCGGTCGGTGCCCTCCCCTGGGAGCTCCTGCGGGAGGGCCAGGCCTCACCTCTCAGGGGCTCTCCGTGCTCAGCCCTGGGCTTGGCACACAGCAAACAGCTGATAAATACTAACAAACGGGTTTCTGAAACGCTCAGCTACAAAACCCAGAGATTAACAGTGCTGCAGAATTAAGGAGAACCAGATCTGAAGGGGGGGGAAAAAAAACATGCATTCTCAAAGTTTGTTTTTCCTGTCTCAAACCTGCCATAAATTCACATTTGCCACCTTCACAGCCAGTGAAATTAAACAGAACACGACTCTCTCGGCAGCAGACATGAAGGCTGAGGTTACGCTGCTCTACCTGAACTCTTTAAAAGGAAAAAAGAGCATCTGGAGCTCCTCTTCTGAGTCATGCAAATGATTCCTAAATCAAATATTTTTGCTTCAATTGGAACCTATAAAAATTAATATAAAACCTCACTGGCTTGGCACACTGAGGGCTTCATACCTCGTATGGGGCTAGGGAAAAAAACCGCCCTTTCAGTGTCTTCCCTGAGCCAGGGTAAATAAATTTGGTCATGAAGTCGGGCCCTCTTAGCATATTTTTGAGTGAATCAGATAATTCTGTCAAGCTATTTAAACGTCCCAGCAAACCACCGGGGAGCCGCGAGTGGCCTTCCCTGTTGACTTTGGCAGGAAGGGGAGGCTGAAGGCCTTCCCCCCCTGCCTTGCCTCTCTTCCGAGGGGCTGAAAAAAAAACCCCATTCAGGCTGGGCCTGGGCCTGGTGTCAGGCTTGAGGGCTCTCCTCTCCCGCAGCCCAGCCGACAGAGCCCGGGCGCCTGGCCCGTTGCGAGGACTCGAGCCCTCGCTCCCACAGACACGGGCGGTTAGACGGCGGGCTGGGCCGTCCCGGTCTTCTCAGCACTCTGCCTCTCGCTGCAGGAATTCCTGACGGGCACTGACGCAGGAGGCAGGCAGGTGATGAATGAGGTGGAGCAGAGTGCACAGGCCGGAGCGGGGAAAGGCCTCGGTGGTTTATTTTAGTTTGGTTGGAGATATTTTGGGGCTGGCTGGTGGGTGAGCAGGTGGCTTGAGCCGGTGGGGTGGGTGGATGGGGTCCAGGGGCTCGGTGTCCGTGGAACCTGCACCAGATGACACGTACAGTGCCAGGCACGTGTATGTCAGGCATGGCTGACCCTCACCACCTTCCTAGAGGAGGATATCTTAATCCCCATTTTACAGAGGAGGAAACTGAGGCTCAGGGAGGCCTGGATCTCTGGGTCCCCTTTTGCACCCCATCAGGCTGCCTCTTCGTGGCTCTCCACCCACTCACCACAGTCTTCCCCTTCTCCATGAACAGCACTTCTGCCTCCCCGGGGGCTCATCCCTGGTGGCTCCTCCTCTCCCTGCCCAGCCAGCGTTTCCTCGAGGCCCACTGATTCTCTGTCACTAATGCCTCCCTGTGGTCCTCCTCCCCACCCACCAGCTCTGGCTCAGGCCGCCACCCACACACATTCGATGCTGCCCCTAGCAACCAGCCCCACGCTGCGAGCCACGCCGTCCTCCCCAAACCGACCACATCACCGCGTGGCACCCTTCGGATATAGTCCCGCCATAGGCTGGGTGATCTGGCCCCGGCGACCTCCCAACTGAGCTTGTCACCTCAAAGGAAGGTGCATGTTCCCCAGAACACGCCAAGCTCTCACCACGCCTACTCACTGCTCCTATCCCTCCACTCAGTCAACTGCTACTTAACTGTGGAGGCCCGGCCTAGCATCACCTCCAGGAAGCCTTCCCTGCGCTGTCCCCCACCGCACTGGGTTCTCCTCTGGGCGCCCACAGCCCCTTCTGCTTCTTCCCTCAGAGCCCTTGTCCTGCAACGTCAATCCCTGCAGGTCTATGTCCCCTCCTCATGGTTAGCCTCTCCAGGGCTGGGGTCATCGGTGGCTCCAGCACGGCGTCCAGGGCCAGCCCACACCAAGGGCTCAATAACTGGACGCTGAATGGACGGATGAGTGAGTGGCAGGAGCCTGGTTAGGAGCCCTGGACAACAGATTTGGTGATGAAGCCAGGCTGGCCCCAGGCACAGGCAGGCCGATGCCAAGGCTAAGGCTGTGGCCTTGGGGAGGAAGGGCAGAGGAGGTGGAAGGTACTGAGGCCAGGCCTTGGGGGACAAGTTTGATCAAGTCCTGCTAGCGGTAAGTGAAAGTGGCGGGGAGGGCAGACGGTGGGGCTATGTAACCACCCTCTGCCCATTTGCAAGGAAAACAGACTTTGGCAGCACCAGGGGCCAGCAATTAGCACATTTACCATTTCCAGCCAATTAAGTGGCCACAATGGGAACCACATTGAATACAGGAAGAGGCCACTCCTGCTTGCAGTGATCCTGCATGAGGGGCCCCTGGACAGTCCCCGAAGGCAGGGCAGTGACCACAGCTGCCGCGGCCAGAAGTGGGGGTGAGGGCCAGATGAGCACCCCTGGAGTGGGCAGTCCGCAGTCTGCTCACCAAACCCACAGTGTGAGCCAAAGAGAAGCCAGAGTGAGGCCCCCGAGGGCGTCTGGCATGGCAGTCCGGGGTGCGGGACGGGGCACGGCGCCTTCCTCAGCCGCCCTCACGGGGGAGGAGGACACGAGGCGAGGCGTCAGCAAGTCCAGGTGCCAACACCCTCTACCTGGTGTGTGGCTGCGAGGTGCCAACGAAACTGTGCACGGGAGGTGTTCGGTACAGGATACGGTACACAGCAAGTGCTGCATAAATGCCCACTGTCTGCATTATCAGTAACAACCGAGAATTACGCAGGACACCTGCCCTCACCTGCCTCCCGTGCAGGTGCCTGCTCGCTGTCCCGGAGGACCAGCCTACTGTACGTACCCGTCCCTGGTGCTCTCAGCCGTGGGCAGAGGGGACAGATGGTGGTGGGAACTGGTGCTGGCGTCCAGGGGGTGGTGCCTGGAAGGGACCTCGTGCATGGGGGGCAGGATGCCCGATGCGAGCCCGTTATGGGGGGTGATGGAGCCAGGATACACGCCTGCAGGGAAGCAAACAAATACCGCTGGGCTTGGGCCACGCCCTAGAGGTGGTTGTGAACAACCCAGGAGCTGTGTGCCTACTGGCAGAAAGACACACACACGGAGGAAAACCAGCGGGGTCGTATTAACAGGAGGTCGGGGCCCAAACGAGGGGAGGACGGCCCCGCTCCGCTGCTCATGCCCTGGCTGCAGGGCTGTGGGGGCTGAGGCTATCCTGAAAGCAGAGGTGGACTGACAAGGGCCTGTCAGAGGCATCAGCTGGTCAGGCTGTGTGTGTGTGTGTGTGTGTGCACGCGCATTTTTTTAGGGTGGGGGGTTGTATGGAGCATGCTGCCTCAAGTCTCATGCCGAGTCTCATGCTGCCTCAAGCTGTTCCGAGTAGCCCCAGAAGCAGACAGGGATCCTGGAATGGAGAGCAGTTTGAGAGAGACTCAGGGCTTAGCCGTACTTCTCACACACAGAGCTGCTGTAGGGTAACGGGCTGCCTTTGGTGGAAATGAACTACCCGCCCCCAGAGACGTGCAAGCACAGCCTGGATGTCCACTGTGAGGGGTCCCAGAGACAGGATGATGGTGCTATCTGGATGGCAGGCTGGCCCAGGAGACCTATGAGAAGGGATGCCACAGACAGTGTTAGGCTGTATATGACACAAGGGTCCCGACGGAGGAGTGGAGGCAGTCATACTCTCAACTACGATTCTAAACCTCTAGAAGACGCCTGCAGGGTGATACCACCTTCTATCACTTTTACTCCCAAGGGTCTTACCCTTGTTAAGAAGACAGGTGGGGGATGAATCAAATGGGGGACATTAGGTCATAGTCAGATGTTGATCCAGGGGCCTAATTGAGGGTCTGGGAGCAGCTACTGAGGCCAGTGCTTCCCAAATGCCTTCACCAAGGAACCCCAATTAGAGGGGAGAATGGACCCCAACTCTGGGACTAGAGCCTGAGAGGGACACAGCAGGGGTGGCAAGTTTTTCTCCATTTTATCTGAAAAAAATGGGGCCAATTTTGTTCCTTTTAAAATCTGGCCACATTTATTTGAATTTTAATAGAAATTGCCATAATTTTCCTAGAAATTAAGTCATCCAGTTGATGGCCCGGGACGACTGCAGACCTGGGGACCACACCCAGCCGTGGACAGAGGGGACAGATGGTGGTGGGAACTGGGTCAGCTGCTACAGTTTGCACGGCACCCCGGTCATCGTGGGTTCAATGCTCTTTACCATGAGGACCATCTGAGCACACAGCACACTCTTCATGGATGGAGTCAAGAACGAACTTTGACATTCGCCGGTGGCTGGGGTTCCAAGGCTAGCCCATCCCAGGTTGCCCCCTTTCGTCCAGGCCTGCAATTCAGGAGGCTACTACCAGGAACTGAGTAGGGCCAGGGCAGGGATGGCAAGCTCCAAGCCTCAACTGCAGCGAATCAAGCCTCCCAAGTGATACCAAAAGAAAGTCCATTTAAAGGCAGGCCCAGGAACTGACCTGGAGCTCCAGCTCAGGCTATGTCCAAAATCGTCCTCGTAGGGGCCTATGGTCCAGGCTTCACTGTGGGCTGGCTGTGAGACCCCGGGACTCTGAATGGGCTCTTGGGGGCCCTCTGCCTCTCAGCTCCAGTCCTTTCCCTTCCCATCTTGGGAACCTCTGCTCCCATGGGCAGCCCCAACCATCCATCTACCACGTCCCTCACCACCATCCCTCCCCAGCTTGGTCAGGAAGGCACCGGAGGGGACTTCTGGGGATAGAGCCTGGCTCAGTGCTGCTCATGCTTTGCTCCACTCACCACTCTCCTGAGCACCTCTTCACCTGCCATCTTGAACCAATTTGGGGGCCTGACAGCTAGGAAGGCCTAGAATCCTGATAAATTCTGCTCTCTCTCCCTCAGCCTTGCTGACCTCGTGCTTCTATATCCCCACTGCCCATCATATTACCCTGGGTCTGCTAAAGGAGCCTGCCAGCTAAGCTCCTGAGGGTTTCCTGTGAAGAGAGCTGGGCCTTCCTGATAAGAGACAAGCTCTTGGGACTTTCCTATCGTTAGACAACAAAAATTTGATGTCACCCTGGCAAGCTCCTCTCTCTCCCTCACCCCTCTGTTCTGGACTCCTCTGTCCTAACACTCCTTGAATCTGCCCGTTTTCCCCTGCCTTTGCCCACCTTCCCTTGTCCAGCCCCGTGCAGACAGACGCAGGGTGGGCTAGGCGTGCTGAGCATGTGGACAGACAGCGATGGCAATGAGGATGTCACTGTGTCATGAGGGGGGGGGGGGGGGGGGGGACGCCGTGGAGCCTGCTGGCCTCTCCCCAGAATGCACCACTGGAGGCTATAAATCAGCGTCATGAATCATCAGCCACGAGTGCTTGACTTCTGGCCCTAACATCTGTTCCTAACTGCGCCTCAGGCATTTGCTGTGTGGCCAGCTGACGCGCAGAGAGGTCCAGAACTTCTGGGTCTGCCTGGCTCGTCCTGGTCTCCCCGCGGTGCTGGAAGCAGCCTGAGGACAGGGACCAGCACAGGGCCCGGTACACAGCAGGTGCCAGGATGCTGCGGTGCAGCATCAAGAGCAGGGAGGCAGCGGACTATCGGATTAAGGGCACGGCCTGTGGCCACACAGCCCAGGTTCAAGTCTGGCCTCTGCCATTTACTGGCTGTGGAGCCTCAGCAAAACGGTACTTAACCTCTCGAGAACTCCGTTTCCTCATCTGGAAAAGGAAGAGCATAGTAGCATGTACTTTTTGAGGCTGCCGTGAGGATTCTGTTAACATGTACACGTACAGTCCCCAGAACGGCTCCTGGCACACATTCGGTAACAGTTGGCCATGCGTTATTACGAGATGGGTGAATCAACAGTTACTCTTCTCATTCACCGTGAGCAACAACAATAATAAGGATAAAATTATCTGCCACACTGGGTTTATAGAAGCGATCACGTCGCAATCACATTTGTTGTCACAGCAGGTCTGGGGGAGAAACCGAGGTTTGAGGCAGGGAAGACACCACTCGCTCGCTGTCAGAGCAGGCCTGGACAGGCGTGGTGTTACCCTAACGCCCGTCCCATCCCTGATGCTGCCTCAGTGACTTGGCTTCTCATCCGCAGCATGGGCTCATGGGGACTGAATGAGAGGATGTTCGTTTAGTGACCAGCCCATGCAGGTGCTCAAGAGATGGCTATTGTGGGCCTGGCCCTTCTCCCTGGGATAGGCCCTGGCCTCGTGTCTGCGAGAACAGACTTCCAGCCTGGATCTGCTGCTGACTTCTCCATATGACCTTGGGTCAGTCCTCCTCCTGCCCAATTCTGAGTCCTCCCAGGGTAAAAATGATGGGGCTGCAGGGCCCTCTGCCCCAGGGCAGCCGCTGCTAATCAGTCACAGGCCTCTTCCCTGCTGGGCCTCGGAATCCTCAACACAGCCGTTGTCCCTAGGGTCTCTTCTTGCCCGCTATTTTAGCAACTCTGACCTGGTGAGAAGCAGCCCATGAAGAGGGTGTGATCCCTGCTCCATAGACCCATCCTCCTGGGGCGTCCTTGCCCTTGTGGACCTTTGTGAGCACAGATCCCTGTGAAGGGCGACCCAGAGAAAGCGTAAACGCCTTCCCTTCCTGAGGCTGTTTGGTAGGGGCTTTGACATAGTTTTAAATCTGCTGCTACTTCAACACTGAGGGGAAAGCATTAAAAATTAGAAAACAAAAAAATGTTTAAAATAGTTAGAGTAATTCAAGAAATCCCAGAGGGTGGGAAGAGCTTTCTGCTCTGGTACTGCGGTTTCTTTGGGGGGAGTGGAGGGCAGAGCACCAGTCTTGTCAGCGGGAATCCCCCCTCAGGCCACACCGCCAGCCACTCAGCGAGGGCTTCCTGCTGGGGCCCGAGACCCGCACAGCTGCCAGGGAGGACAGGCAGGCTACCTCAGCTGGACCAGAGGCTCTGCGTGTCCGGCTGGACAGGCCTGCAGCATCCCAGGGGCCGAGGGGCTCCATGTCTGGGCCGCAGAGTTTAAGAAGCTGGAAGGATTATGACCAAGTGGTCCACCCTCTCCGAGCCTCGGTTTTCTCCTCTGAAGCCGGTTGTTGTGGTTTGGAGCCCTGGTGGCGCACACGCGACTGCAGCTTGAGGCCTGGGCCTGAACCCTGACGTGGGGCCTGAACCCTGACGTGGGGCCTGAAGGAAGTGCAGGAGCCGCCGCAGTAAAGGGTAGGGCTGAGGAGGCCGGCAAGGCGTATACATTGGCTTGGAGATGAGAGGGAGCACGGGATGTTCAGGGAACTGGGTTTGATGTGCCAAGGTTGGGGTGCGCCTGGCCCCATGAGGCCTCGAAGGCCAGGCTGAAAGGAGCCCGGGCTTCCTCCTGTGGGCAATGGAGCCACAGAAGAGGGTGAAGGAATGTATGCCAGAGGAGTGGGTGCCCACGTGGCCCCTGGGAGCCCACAGAGCATCGCCGTCTTCCTGCAGGGCCGTGCCCCTGGCCCTGCCTCCCTGCACGCGTACCTGGGAGCAGCTCCTGGCCCAGGGTGCGGCCCCCCTTCCTGTCGCTGGCGGCCAGCTGTGTGGACCCATGGAGCTGCTGCAGGGCCAAACACTCGGTCAGGACGTCGGCCTCGGGCTCAGGGCCTGCGTGCAGCTGAGGAGCAAGCAGAGGGAGAGAGGGTGTCTGTGCGAGACCACCTGCCCGCCGGCAACCCTCGGTTTAGGGGACAGGGCAGGAAGGATGGTGGCTCCAGGGTAAGACCCTTCACCTCACTGCACCTCAGCTTCCCCATCTGTAAAATGGAGCTAGTTGTATACACTGGGTTAGTTCAGGGCTGAGAGGCCGACGCTAACGTAAGAGTGAACAGGCAAAGATTTTAACAGGGGAAGTGTGTGCATGAGAGAAAACCAGAGCTGGGCAGGCTGGGAGAGCCGTGGGCTGAGTTACAAGTCTGACTCAGAGTGAAGGAGGGAGGGAGGGAACGAAGTTGGTGGAAGCATCCTAGACTAGGAGTCCTCAGGGAGCTGTGCTGTGTTGGAAGTCAGGGGGTTCCGTGTCTCCTGGGCAGGGGTCTTGCCTCAGTGTCCCCGCAGGGCCTGCCACACTCAGTTCTTGGCTGGAGTAGCCTACAGGAGGCACAGCCTCACATGCACGGGCCCAGATGGGCGGCCAAGTACAGAAACTGGGGCCTCCCCCAAGCAGCCACTGTGTGGCCCATTCTCGTGGCTGCCACGGTGAACTCATGTGGGTAAAGTAACATACAGTGGGTACACAGGAAGTGTCTTTCCTTCCTCCCCTCTTTCCCCCACTCCTTCTTTCTTCCTGACACAGGCATAGTGGAAACAGTCTAGGGCTAGAGACAGAAGACCTGGGTTCAAATTCCAACCCATCTCTTCTCACTCCCTGTGTGACACTGGACAAGTAACTCAACCTCTCTGGCTCGCCCCTGCCTGTAATGAGCAATGACAACCGCTCCCCACCCCAGGCTGCTGTGTGGAGTACGGAGAGGACAGGTACAAAGGAGCTTGCTGAAGGTACCGGCTGACCCCAGCTGGCCGAGTCCCGCGTGGTCATGTGACAGCGGGCACGCCGGATCTATATATGGACTTGAGGTCATTGGCTGGCAAATCTTTCGCCAATAACCCTCAGCTGTCTTAAAGGCAGACTTGAGCTCCATATCCCCAAAATTCTTCACCTCCCCAGATAGGCCAGATGGAGCCAGGGCATGGCTGGTTGAGGCCCTTGGGACATGGGGCGATGAGGCAGGCCTGCACCTGGGTGGGGAGGGCCCCCTCTCCCAGGGAAATCCCAAAGCCTGACTATCAGAGCACCAAAGATTGACGTGTCCAGACTCTCATTTTACCTAGGACAAAACCGGCCCAGAGAAGGCGAGAGCCTTGTTCCATGTTACAAAGCAGCTGAGAGTCAGTGCCCAGGTTTTTCCCACCCTCCCAGGCCAGAGGGCCAGCACCCAGGCTTGGGGACAGCACGCCCAGCCTCCCGACGGACCCTCAGCTCCCTGCCCCAGCAGCTGCTTTCCATGTAAATTCAGTTTCTGGCAAAAGAGGGTCAAGGCATGTTCTCGCAGACCACAATGTCAATCGGATTAGGAGCAGCAGGAGAGGAGAATTAAGGAAGAAAAGCATTTCTAATTCTCTCTGAAACGTAGCAGGGCTGCCAAGGAGCTGTCATAATACAAGGGTCGCTTTACCCCGAAAGATACATCATCCCCGATGGCTCCTAATGGATGCTTATGGTTGGGAAGTTTGCAGATCTGCGGCCTCAGGTCCCTGGGGCTCAGTGCGAGCCAAGTACGGGGCCTGGGAAAACCAGGGCAGGATTCTGGTCCTCGGGCACCAGTCTGCTCGGGATAGAAGCCTCCTTGGCATGGAGCCTGGGCCATTCCCCAACCCTGCTCAGGCCCTTCAACCTGAGAGCAGAGGAGAGAGCTCAGGCCCTGGGGCAGGCCGGTCTGGGGTGGGACCCTGGCTCTGTCACTCCTGTGCTGCATGACTCTGCACTGGGTTCAGCTCGTCCCTCCCTCGTCGGAGCGAGGACAGATGGGGTGTTTTCACTGGCCAACTCAGGTGCACGCTTTGACCGTGTCCCTTTTCTGCTCTACTGCTCCCAGGGTCTCCCTACTGCCTGCAGGATGAAGACTGAAGCCTCAAGCCTGGCTGCCCCCCACCCCAGTGTCTTTCCAGCGGAGGCTTGCTTGGCCCAGGCCAAGCTCTGGGCACCCCCAGCCCACGCGACTGATGCAGGCCACTTTCTCCAGCCTCTCTGCCTTTCTCTGCTTTACTTACAGCTCTAGCCACAGTTCTTAAAACAGTGCTTGGAAAACAGTAGGTACTGCGTAAGTCTTGCAGAGCAAGTTAAGAAGCTCTCCCTGCTCTACCCTCCACGGTCACGCTGTTCTCCCTGGACTGGCCTGGGTGTTTCTCTTCATCCCCACCCCCACCCTCCCTTGCACTCAAGTACCTGTGTCCCATGGCCCTGGTGCTCTTCTGGAGATGTGGGTTGAGCCCAGAGGTGGGCTGGGCCCCGAGTAGCAGTCCCATCCCCCCACTGCACTGGGTCCCTCTGCGGCGCCCACATTCCTTGTCCAAAACAGCTCACTGCTTTCTCCTGCAAGCCTGCTTCTTTCCTAGATCCTCGGTCCTTGTCAAGGGGGCTGCCACCATCCTGCCCCCCAGAGTCCACCTCTCTGTGGCTCCTCTGGCACCCCCCTTCTCCCGCCTCAGCCAGCCCCCACTACCTCTCCTGCTCCTCAGCAGTGGCCTCCCTGCCTCAGGATTCCCTCCAACCAGCCCAACCCATTCTCCACACAGCCTCAAGTGCCGTCTTCCAAGATGACATTCTCTGCTTAAGACGCCCCCCCCCCCAGTGGCACCCACCATCCTCGGGACAGCCCAAACTCCTCGGTAGAGCTTTGGGCCTGTCATGCCTGCCCCCGGCAGGGGCTGCTTGGCCTCAAGGCAGGCAGGGTGCCCGCTGTTTCAGCTTCAGTCACTCCCTGGGGCACACTCTCCTGAGGGGCTTCGCCTGCCCAATGCTTACCCCTTCCAGATTTCATGACAACACGCACCAACTTCTGTTCTGGGCCTTTACTTTGGGCCAAGTACTGTTCTACACCCTTGATGTATATTTACTCACATAATCCTCATGACAATGCTCTAAAGCAAGTCCTCTGTTGCCCCCATCGGACAGCTGAGGAACATGAAGAACAAAGGGGCCCAGAGCTATGCCCAAGGCAGGCTGGTTCCAGAGCGCACACAACTGCGCTCCCACCCCGACAGGCTAAGGCCCCCTTCTCTGTGCCCCTGACTAGTCTCTGCAGACCTCTATTGTCTTTATTCTATTCTACCGAATGATCTCTTTATGTCTGTCTCTCCCTGCCAGGTTCCCACTGGAGGAGGGCACCATGGTTTTCCATTTTTGCATCCTCAATGCCTACACAGGGCCTGCCATCAAATGTTTACTAAGCGAGCCAGGGCGAGGGGGCAGATGGACGACAGAGAAGCTGGTGGGTGGTCTGTGGGTGGATAGATGTCTGGCCGACTGGAGGTGAGGAAATGAACTTGGTGGGAGGCAGGTCATGGATGATGGACAGCAGCATCCTCGGGTGTGCAGAAGGGTGAATGCAGGCAAGAGTGCGGGTACCTGGCTTGTTGCTGGACAGGTGTCTGAGAGGCCAGGGGGGCACTGGCAGAGGCGGGCCTGGAATGGAGACTGTCTTACCTTCTTATGCACCTGCTGCTCTTTGGCTGAATGGGCCTTCACGTGCTTGCGGAGGGAGCTGGGGTCCGTGTAGCGCTTGGAGCAGCCAGGGATCTGACAGGCGTAGGGCTTCTGTAACATCAGAGAGGCAGAGGCGGCGTGAGGCAGGGGCCATCTGTCAGCCCAAGGTCGCACTGTGTGACCCACAGCGGGGAGGGGACAGGCTACCGGCTCACAGCCGGTCCCTCCCCCAGTATCCACAGCCAGGAGGGGTCGGACTCAGCCAGCGCCGCCCATGGGCCTCAGAGTGAAGGAGGGGTTGTGTCTCCATTCTACCCTCATGCTGGGACCTCAGATAAGTCACCTCCCATCTCTGAGTCTCACGTTTCTCCCTTGCAAAATGGAGCCACCTGAATTCTAAGGATTCTCCCAGCTCTGACACTGGCCCTGAGGAAAGGACACCCTTTAGGCCCACAGCTGCAGAGAAGGCACGAGTGGACAAGGAGTACGGTGAGGTGGCTGCCTTGGAGAGGAGGAGGAGGAGGGGGAAGAGAGGGGACAGCACAGGGCCAAGCTGGAGTATGGCAGGGCCCCAGGCTGGGAGTGACTAACCACACCTTGCAGTGGGTCCAGAGACCCCAGATTGCTCTCTGGTCCATAAGAAACCCAGCTCCTCAGTCCGAGGATCACAGGAAGCCGGGAGGGAGCCAGATCTCAGACAAAGGCCTGGGGAAACTGGAGGTCCGTGCCCTTTGTGCTCCTTCCCCTTGCCGCCCCCGCCCCCCGCCATTGCTCATCTGGAGCCAATCCATACCTTTACCGCCTCCCCTGTTCCTGTCTGGGCCTCATGCTGCTCTCTGTGCCCCAATCTCCCCTCCCACCACCGCCAGAGGGCCCCTGGCCATGCTCTCACCTTTGGAAACCCCTCCATGGCTCCCTCGTGCCTTCTGACACAGCCCATCTCCTAGCACTGAAGGCCGTTTGGGACTTGGGTGAGCTGAAGTTCTCACCCCTCCTCCTGCCCCTGTCCTTGTGCGCCCACCCGCCCAGCCCTTCGGGAATTTTCTTCCCACCTCCACCCCGACCCTCCCCCAGGCAGCACCGAGCACCCAGCACTGCTGGGTTTGTTCAATGTCCTTCTCTACCAGGTAGTGCATTTCCTCGGGGGATGGTCCCTTCTGATTCATCTCAGGTCCCAGGGACTGTCTCAGGGAGTGGCTCTAACTGAATTCTGAGCTCTCCCACAGGGGCTCCCGTAGGACCATGCCTGGGGTTCCAGCTGCTACTGGGGCTTGAAACCATCCATCCCTAATATACCTAATGGTTCTGATTTCTCCAGGCCCTCCGGCCTCTGGCAACTGCAGGGGACTGGGGAGAAGGAGAAGGTGGCCCCTCTCAGATTCAGTGCCAGGGACAGCCATGTCCCTGTCAGACACACCCAGTGGAACTGTCCCCCCACCCCTCCCCGACCTCAAGGCAACTCTGTCCTTGCTGGCCTGAGGAGAGGCCAGTCCAACCACAGACCCAAGGACCTCGTGGGGAGGGAGAAGCAGAAAGAGACGACCATACCTTGGTGCTGCCACGGACAGTTGCCAGGTTAAAGAAACGGAGGAGAGCAAAAAGAAAGAGACAGAGAAGTGAGAGTCTTGCCTCGCTGAAAGGAAGGTGCGGGGCAGGAGGACGGAGCACACCTCAGAGCTGCCCCTCCCAGCCGCGTGAGACACAGACGTGTGGACACACACACCCACACACCACTTCTCCTAGGGGTCGGCTCCCACCCCAACACACGCACATATGTACACACACATCCTCTCTCGTGGGCCCCGGCCTGTCCTGCCCCAGGCCCTGTCCCTCGGGGATGCTGATACAAATCCACACACTCTTGCCAAAAAACAAACAAACAGAGCTCCAAGTGTGCAGGCACACTCGACGGGAAAGGGCGCAAGGCCCAGCTCCGTGTTTGTTTTTCCAGGGCCTGACGTGTGCAGAACATTCCTCCGGCCCCGCTCCCCTGTGAGCCCTCAGGAAACCCTGGGACTGTACCAGGCAGGAGTCACTGCCCTGGCTCCGGAGCCTCAGTAACAAGGACGCTGGGCCACAGCCCACACGGCCCCCCAGGTCTCCACTGGGCAGCCCGTCCAGCCTCACACCCACTGTGGGAGAAGCACAGAGGAGGAAGGAGAGGCTGACGCTTTGCCCAAGGTCTCACAGCAAGAGCGTGTCAGTGACATTCTGTGAGGAGGTCTCCCCTGGCCTGGGCGCAGCAGAGATGATCACCCCCAGGGCAGGGGCAGCCAGGATTCGGAGTGCCTGGGGACACGGCAGGGTTTGGTCAGCATTCCGTCAGCGAGTCAGAGGAGGGAAAGGAGGGACTCGCAGCTGCCGTGTGGACCGCGTGTCAGGCCTGTACTTGCATCGTTTGAGTTGATTTCCCCATGGCTCCCCCATGACGTAGGTGTTGGAGGCAACTGAGGCCCAGAGAGGCTAGGTGACATTCCTTGGAGCTCTGGGCCCAGGTGGAGGGCCAGAGTTAAAACCTGGCTGGCTCTCTCTAGTCTGTTCTGCCACTTTCCTGCCCATGGGGAGAATCCCACGTTCTCTGGCACCAGAGGGGAGCTGGGAACATGACCGGGTCCCTTCTGGAAAACAAGGCCCAGCCCACATAGGCTGACCCACTGGCCTCTGGGCTGTGGGTGCTGGGAAGGCAACCTAGCTGTGTAGGATCGCCAGGGCTGTTTTTGTGTGGATGGGCACGAGTGGGGGCTGGGCTTGGTGGCTGTACCTACAGGGGGCTTCACCAGGACCTTCGGGGAGATGAAGGCCTGACATAACCCTGTGGGCTCATTCTGGGCCTGACCTGACCTAGGCCTCACAGCTCTGTTCACATACCAAGTGGGGGCCAGAGGCTTGTTGCTTTGGGGCTGGGTCCAGGAAATGCAGCAAGGAGGGAGGGAAGAAGGGGGCAAGTCAGAGTAGGTGACCCTGGAAGGCCTGGAGGGACATTGCTCAGGCTGGGGGTTGGGTGTGCAGCGGGCCTGGTGCTGTTGGTGTTGTCCTGTGGTCTCTGGGAGATATAACTAGGCGGCTTGGGCACAGAATGTGCCCCTCAGGGCCTGGGTAGGGGCCAAGGGCCCCAAAGCCTGGGCTTGTGAGAACGTAATGAAGGCAGGAGTTGGTGAGAATGCCTCCTCACTTCGTGTCCCCAACACAGCCTGTGACAGCGAAGCCTGAGAGGGGGAGGGGTGGAGAGAAGGGTTGGGTTCAGTTGGGAACAGGGCTCTTCCTTCCTACCCTGTCCCCTGTACTCAGCTCCACCTTTCCAGGGGGCTCATACACCGGCCACTGGACCTTGCCGCGTACCAGCTGTGTGACAGTCAGGGACGTCATCGGAGTCTCAGTTTCTTTGCAAAATGAGGATCATGGCCCTTACCTTATGGGTTGTTACCAACATTAAACTGGGAAAGAGTGTATGGGATACTGGTCGTGAAGGAAACGTATAGAACATCTTGCCGAGGGACTAACCTGCACCCACAGCATGACTTCTCTATGTTTTCTGCCCCCTCCTCCCCCACCAGCCATCATTTTGGGTCTTGGCTTTCCCAGCTTATTCCGGTCCAAGTAAAGGGCTTGGACCAGAGGGCCTCCAGCTCTGACCACTGTTGTTAGTCACCCTTGTGGGCCTCTGTTTCCTCATCTGTGTATCTGTCTCCTAGACTGGCTGAGCCAGATGGCCACTCAGGTCTCCCAGCCCCCCACCAGCAGGGTTCCCCAAACATTTGTCCAAAGAGCAGAGACAGGCAGGGGGCCCAGACATACACTCTGGATGCAGACCTATCTCCTGCTGTACCTGGGGGGCGGGGTCCTCCCAGGCCACACGTACCCCTCACACAGGCCCTGTAAGACGGGTGTGAGGCCCAGCTCCGGGTCAGTTCCGCCACCTCCCCACTGAGCAGGCACTGAACCTCCTGGAACCCTGCTTCCCTCATCTGTCAGAAGGGTCAGCGACCCCCTGACGGGCAGGGTCAGTGGGAGACGACGTTTTAGAAAGTGCTCTGTTAACCGCTGAGGTCTGGATGCACGCGACAGAATGCTGGGACCGACACTGTGATAAAGTTGCAGGTTATCATGCCGTTAGGCCCAAACGAGGGAAAGGGGGTGGACATACAGGTATCTGGGGCCCAGATCCAGAGTCTGAGGCCCTGCTCACCTCAAGCCCTCACCCACTGTGCTTAGGGGATAAAGTACAGCCCTGGAGAGGTTCTGGCCTGTCTCCATGGGGCGGGGGGGGCGGGGGGGGGGGGAAGAGCAGGGAAGGTCTGCTCTGGGGCTGCTGATGGGTCTGGGCAGAGGATGCAGGATGGGGAGCCCCCTCTCTCCATGGGGATATGCCTGGACCCTGGTGCCCAGGCCAGCAGCCACAGGCAGAAGCAGTGGTTCTCAACTGCCTCTTCGCCAGGCTATTGGGCAATGTTGAGAGACATTTGTCACAACCGGGAGATGGACAACTGCTCCTATCTATCGGATAAACATCCTATAACGACAGGCCTTCCCTCTCCCCGCATACTGTCATCCTGCCCAGAAGGTCCAGGGCTCAGGACGAAGGCAGGTTTCTGCGCGGGCCCTGGCTGCTTGCCTGCATCACACAAGTGAGGGAGCGTGCACACCTCCCACCCCTTCCCCCTCGGCCTCTGCCCTTGGGCCTCGGGCCTACCGTGTCAAGGTGGGTGCGCTGGTGCTTGGCACGGTCGCTGGAGTTGCTGAAGGCCTTCTGACAGCCTGGGTGCTGGCACAGGTATGGCTTCTCGCCCGTGTGGCTCCGCAGGTGGATCTTGAGGTTCTCCAGCCTCGAGAAGGCCTTGCTGCAGCCTTCAAACTGCGGGAGAGGCTGGTGAGGGGTGCTCGGCAGCCCCCAGAGGACCCACTACTCAGCCTGGAAACGGCCCCAGCATCCTCTGCCCCCAGTCCTGCCCAGGCCTCCAGGGGCCCCACTTCAGCTCCCCATGAAGTGATCGGGACCCAGACTCTCTCTGGGAAACCCTGGAGGGTCCTGAAGAAAATATTCCCCTGACTTAGAAATGGCCCCTAGGGCTAGAGAAGAAAGTGGTCTTTCCATCTCTGGATCTGGAAAGATCCCCAATGGCATGTGGAAATGATGTGCTGCCCTGAAGGGACAGGAGAGCAGGTGGAGACGGCCCTATATTTGGAACTTGAGGCCTGGATGTGAGTGACGCTTTGGGCAGTGCCCCTGACCTCTCTTATTTCTTCACCTACAAACTTAAGACTGTGTGACCACCACTCAGGGCCGATAGGAGGGCTCCAGGTGAGGGGACGCTGACTGTCAAAGGGCTTTGTCCATCTGGAGCGCGCATCAGTGCCGATTGCTGTCAGAATAACCACCTATTTGTAAACTCAGGGTCTCCGATGTATCATCTGGCCGTCTGTCCGGGGCCCACCGTGTGCCAGGCCCCGTGCCGGGCGGTGGGCAGGCCACAGGTGCGACACAGACATGGTGATGCCCCTGGTTGGGGAGGGATGGACAGAGCACCCAATGCAGCACCTCCTCCTGGGAGCCCAGGCTGCCCTGTCCCAGTCCCACAGCCCCTGCCGAGTACCCCACCCTCCGCTCTCCCCAGAACCCTCGGGCTTCTCACTCCTCCTGCGCTCCCCCTACATGACCACCTGAGGAGTCTCTGATGTAGAAACGGGCCCCCGGGGCTCTGCCTGAAGCCCCCCCACCGACTCCCGCTCACACCCTTGCAGCAGCACGAGCCCACCAGGCCGCTGCAAGCCCCTGCTCGCCAGTCGCTCAGCCAGGGTCATCCTCTCTCTTATAACCATCCATCCAGTCTGCCCTCAGCCTTCAAAGTCCAGCTCGAATGCGGCCCCGTGGCACATTCCCGGGCCCCTCGTGTGGCCGGCCGCTCCTCTCTGCTTGTCCTCGCTGTCCGGCGGGTCCTGTGGGGCACACCATGGGCTGGGAGGAGGACCCCGCGCAGACTCGACCCTGCTCCGTCCATGCAGACGTGGGGCACGGTGGTCACCACACCACAGCCCTGAAGTGTGCGGCCTCCAAGTTCCCACCTCAGAGATAGACGCTTCGTGTGGTGATCACAGGGCGGTGACACGGCAAAGACAGGATGCAGGCCACCTCTGACACCAAAGCCCAGGTGGTTCTGCTGTGCCCGCTGCCTTCCCAGGGCAGGTGGGCAGGGGGAGGTGACCCTTGGGGAGGAAGAGACCAGAGGAACCAGCTCCTGTGCCCACGCCATGAGTTTCATCCCCCAGCTTAGGACAGACCTGAGGACAGGGACTTGGGGACAATGACTGGTCTGGGGTGAGCTCCCTCCGCGTCCCTCCCTCGAAGGCCCGCCCACAACTGCAGGCCATGCTCTGCTGGGGCTGATCCAAGGCGGGCAGCCTGCAGCTGGGTTTTAGAGACTGTCCCGCCTCTGCTCCCAGACGACGTGCCTTTTCCATGCATCAAAACCAGGAGGAAATCCTGCTTGGGGAGTGAAGAGGCCACAAGCTACTCCTCCGCTCTCCTGCGATGGCCCTGTGCCACGCTCAGCCCAGAATGAGGTGGAGGAGCCACGGCTGGAAGGAAAGTGGGCTGCCTCTTGGCACCCAGCTGGTCCTTCGTCCCTCCTCTGGCCGCTGCCCGAAGGGAGGACATCTAAGGCAGAGGAGCAATAACTCCTCGTGCACCACGTGCTTTTCCTGACTGTGCAACAGTCCCCCAGACTCTGGAGACCCGTGTATCATCTCCTTCCCACCAGGGCCCTTATGCCTGTCTGGCCAGCCTCCATCTCAGCCGACTCGCTGACTATTTAATTCATACATTTTTCAAAAGCCCAGGATCTGCGGCTTGGTGTTCGCACTCTTCTGCTGCAAACCTGACACCTCCCCCATCTGCACACACCCACCGTGTCCTGCTGGAGCTGCTGGGAGTGACGACTCTGAGTGTTGTCAGGGACTCTCAGGCCCCCAGGCCTTTGCTTGAGCTGTTCCCTGGGCCTGGAATGCCTTTCCCTCCTTCACTCGTTTTGCAGATGTCTACTCATCTACTCGTGGTGTTCAAGCAAGGCCTCCTACGAGAAGCCTTCCCAGCCTCCACGGCCCCTCCCTGGTCACACCCTGAGCCTGTGGGTTAGAAGATTTTTTGCTGCACACCTACTGCCTTCTCGCCAGGCCTCTAGGCTGAGGGTCTGGGAGCTCCCTGAGGGCAGGGCTGGCTTCTCATTCACGGGACAAAGGCTGGGTTAGAGACCTGATCCAAGGGGGGTGAGAACAGAAATTCCCAGGCCTGGGGATGCATGTGCCCTTGTGAATGCACCCTCTTCCCTGCAGGGTTCATCCAAGTACCCCAATTCCTGTGCCCTAGGTCTGTGCCATGCCCATGTCCTACCCCTATGCCCCCAGAACCTCCCAGAGTGGAGTCACAGGCTAGGGTGAACAAGCAGCAGTTGAGGGCGCCCTGATGGGATGCCTATCCCCCAAGGTAGAACCAGAGGTAATGGCAGGTGGAGAAGGGGTGCTGCCCGATCAGGACTGCTCTGGGGTGAAGACGTTGCAGGGACCACTCCCGAGCAACACCCCCAGCAGGCCAGCATCCGGACATGCCAGGGACCTTGAGGGTGTGGGCTCTGCTCACAGCTGCTGCCAAGGTTCACCAGGTCCTCCCCATCCAACCACCACACAGACAGCCAACAGAGGCAGAGCCAGGAGGATGGCACGCTCCCGGGTTCACACCTATGTGTGTTCACTCTGCTGGGCCTGTGCTGTCCCTGGGGTCACCCCACTCGAGACTCTCCAGAGGTCATCATGCCTTCCGACATCCAGCCAACCCCCTTGGCATTCGAGGCCTTCAGGGGTCTGGTGTGGCACGACCTGGGGTTAAGTGTCCAGACTTGGAAAGCAGACAGCCCTGTGACCTTGGCAAGTCAGTGGCCCTCTCTGTGCCTCAGTTTCTTTCTCTGTAACATAAAGACAGAAACCAGCTCAGGGAGTTGGTGTGATGTGAGGGCAAGGCGAGGTGCATATTTGCACGGCACACAGGACACATTCTGTAAATGTTACCGCTATCATCATGGTGGTGACTGCTCCTATCTTGCCCTCAGAAAAGATACCAGTGTAGGTCAGGTTTTTACTGACCCCAGAAGTAAAGACCAGAGGGCCCTGGTTGACACGCTTGCCGTTGGTCTGGCCCTAAAACCCTTTCCAATGTCAATCCCACGGGACATCACTTGGGTGCCAGAAACAGCCTCTGATGAGAGTGAGGCAGCCTTTTGGGGTGGGAATGGCCTGATGGAGCCCTATGTATTGGCTATGTGGGGGCTGGGAGGGCAGCACGGAGTGGTGCCCCCCACTGTTGTGTTGTGGGGTTAGAGATGCTGCCAGAATGGAGACATAGGTGTTGCAGCAGAAATAAAGCCAACAGGCACATCCCTGGCTTTGGGCCTTGGTTTCCCTGAGGGGGCTGCAGGATGGGCCCTAAGGCAATGCCACCGTGACCCAAAGGTGTAATGATGCTTCCATGGGGTCTGCACCCCAAGGGGGTATGCACACAGACCTTCCTGACACTCCCCCCCCAACACTCCAGTCCCTTGAGGCTCTAGGGCAGATTTTGCCCTGGACAGACCCCCTCCTCCCTGCTGTCAATGTTCAGGTGTATAACCTCGCATAGCAGACCTCCCGGGATGTCCCCCACCCTGTTGCAAGGGGGGCAAAGGGGGAATTGCTGCTACTCGTCCCAAAGGGCTAAGCCACAGTCAGAACTGCCACCGCTTATAGAAAGAACTGCCTCCTCAATCTTCAACACAAGGCAGCAGGGCCAGGCAAACCCCACAATTCTGAAAGGCATCCACATGCCCCATCCACCTACCCCTGACCTATCACACACCCTCGTCACTGCTGCCCGCACCCCATCACTTGTCCTGCCTCACCCTTCTATCTCCTCACTTCTGGGATTCAGGCTCGTCCTCTCTGTGCACACTGATTCATATCCTGCCTCACTCAGCTGCCCCTGTGTGCCTGGCAGGGTGCTGGGAGCTGGGACTTCAGGGCCAAAAAGACCACAAAAGACCCATAAGTCCAAACAAAAGAGAATGTATTCAGCCCCCAGAAGGGGCTGATCTCAGGTGGCGTCCAGCTGGGGAAGGCGGGGGGCTCACTAAAGCCTCGCTCCAGGACTTGACGCCTAGGCAGGGTTTGGACAAACAGGGTAGGAAGCGCCTACCAAGGGCTGGCTGCTGTGTGCGTCTCACGTGGTGTGTCACTAATCACGACAACGTGCTCTGCTGATAGCCCCACTCTGCAGAGGAGGAGCCTGAGGCGCAAGGTGACACCCTTGGCTCCAGGTCACATAGCTAGTGACTGGCGGAGCTGGGATCTGATCTCGAGTCTGGCTGCTGTGCCCATCTGTCTCTCTGTGTCCCTAACCACTCTGGCCACTGCCTCAGGACCCCGGTGGAAAGCACCAAAAACGGGGATGCCCTCAGCAGCTATTACAATAATTTCCAACTGGGCCCACGTCCTGGGTTCCATTTCTAGGCAAAGTCCAGGCCCAGCCCAGGATGTAGAGCTGAGGCCGAGAGAGGAGGATGCCCTTCCTCCTGGCCCCTCCAAGAGAGGAGATGCCACCACACAAAAAGGAAAAACAAGGCGGCGCAGCAGAGAAGAAAGAGCTGCGGCTGATGCTCAGAGTGCAGAGTCTTGAAAGGCCCAGTTTCCACATGTGGGGCGTGTTACAAAAGAAGATTAAAATAACGGGGGAAAATACCCCGGGAACCGTGAAGCCCCAGACCATCTGGAGTTTTACAGTAACAGGCAGGGGAAAATCAGAATTAATTGAAAAAAGTCCACTGCAATCCATTATGGGCTGCGTGCTGCTCACAGAACCAAGGGCAGGAGATGAAAGACCGAGGGGAGCCATCCCAGGAGCTGGGGAGGGCCCACCATTTCCCTCTGCAGGCCGAGCCCAAGGACCCTTCAGTTCTGGCTGGGGGAGGGGGAGGGCACTGGGTCAGCTGTCAGAATCCAGCAGGGCTGGGCTCACCCAGCTCAGCAATCTGCCCTCTCTGAGCCTTGCCTTCGTCTGCAGAGTGGCTAAGCGAGACCACTGAGGGAAGCACGCTGCCAGACATACCACTGGTGCTGAGCAAGACTGTTCTCTCCCTCGGGCCCCTGGGGAAGGTGCAATAACGCGGTTTCACATGTGAGGTGTGGGGCAATGTGCTGTAAGCCACAGACCATGCGATCGCGCAGACAGGTCTGTGCCAGCCTCCGCCACCGACAGTCACAAACTTGGGCAAATCACGTGCCCTCATGGCCCTCATTTTTTCTCCTCTCTAAAATGGGGCCCCCGTTAACGATGGCGAGAAGTAAATAAAAGGATATGCCCAGCAGAGAAACTGGCACACAGTGGGGGCCTAATAAATGTCAAGTTTCCTCCCTGTGGCGGTTGTGGCCCAAAGAGCAGAGAGGGCCGGTTTCTCATGCTCTGGCTAAGACTCTGGACACAAAGGGCAAGGAGGGGGTTTGGGGAAACAGGGCATGGGTGGGGGCAGGGGAGGAAATGCTTCCAGTTTGGCATTTGCCAGTGACTTGCTTCTAAACAAACACATTTCTGGTTTAAGGGTAAAATATATTGGGTTACAACAGTCTGGCAGGCCATTCGGGGATCAACTTCTCATTTTTGTGCAAACTTTTAACTTACTTTATAACAATGATTTGGATGTGTGGTGCCAGATCCTTCTCCAAGATGTCAAATAATTCTGTGTTTGGCCAGCTCGAAAGGCCAGCCAGCCGGGAGCTGAGGTCCAGCCCCCCTGCCCCGTACCCTTGGCACGGGGACTCTGGCCCCGAGGTTACCGTCCTCTGAGCCCCTATGGGGTTTCCATGGGAGTCTCCTCAGAGTCTGTTTCGCCAGCCCTCAGGGGGTCCAGGTGAGAAGGGAAGGGACAGACACGGAGAGAGTCCTGGGAGGTGAGACCGGAGGGTAGCAGCCTGGACCCTGCTCTGGGAGCCCACGAGGGTCCGGTCTCGCTTCGGGCCTGCGGTGCTGTCTGCATCAATGAAGGAGAGGGCAGCTGCGTGCAGGAGGGAGACTATGACAGAACAACCGCTCTCACATTTACCCTGTACCCGGGACTGGGCCAAACTCTTCCTAAACACGATCTCCTTCGTCCCATTAGGACAGTATACCAACCCCTCCCTCGCGACATAGGCCGGAAGCAAGGCCCAGGGAGTCTAGGTGTCAGATTCCCAGAGCTCCTGAGGGATGGCGCCTGGGTTTGCCTCCAGTGCCCGAACTCCGTGCCCTGGGCCACACTAGTGTCTTGGACAGCCATGAGCAAGATCCCAGGCCGGGGGGGGTCTCTTCACACCTGCTCAGCTTTCCGTGGCTTCATAACCATCCAGAGAGGCTGGTGGGGGGTGGGAGTGGGGGCGAGGCACTGCGAAGCACAGAAGGCAAAGGGAGAATGGGCCAGAGGGAACACAGCCCTCCCTTCCCCCCACCCCCAGAGCCAGTCAGGTTGTACCTGCCCTTGGGAGATTTCTAAGGCTGGATGACGGCTGCAGACCCCTTGTCCCTTCCTCACCCGGACTGCACTGAAGACTCCTCGCTGGGATCTCTCCAGCAGAAAGTCTCTGGGCAAGAAGCACGTTCTTATTCCCAGCGAGCAAGAGCCAAAGGAGCTAGGCCACCCCTCCAGGGGTGTGTGGAGCCCCCAAATGAGGAGCAAAGGGGCACAGAGTCTGTTCACCGAGTACACAGGTGGGCCCCGGGGGGAGCTCCTGGTGCTGAGCGGAGGCTAGACATCCCCGGGGTGCAAGGAGCAGCTCTGCTAGGGGCCAGGGCCTGGCAGCGAGTGGACAGCACGGCTGGCTGCCACATACATGCACTGAGCCCCCAGCCGCAGACCCGGAGGCATAGACACGCACACGCACACACACGCGCGCGCACACACACACACACACACTGCCTGACACCTCCCCTCCCAACCAAGCCCTGCGCCAAAGACACAGAAGCCCAGGACAACACCACACAGCACCAATTTAAACACATGCTCACACCAACAGGACTCAAGTCACAGAGACAGAAGCCAGCATGTACACGCTCACACCTACCCACAAGGACCCCCGAGCCCCAGACCCCGGCACAGGCTCAAACACACAAACTCCTCGGCCCCCCACACACGGACTGACAGCCCCCCCCACAGCACAGTGCACGCCCCATGCGCGGCCTCGTGACAGTGTGTGTGCACGGGGAGAAGACCCTCACCCGAGACAGTATCCGGAAACAGTGTGCAAGAGGTCAGTGGATAAGGACGTGCCCTCACACCATCGCAACACCCAACCAGCCAGACTCGGGGACAGTCACACTCCCACACACCTCTCTCCACGGCTCTAGGCAGCCCTCAGGGGCCCACGGTACCCCCGACTTTCCCACGGCCGCGGCATGGGCTTGGCTTTGGGGAGGGCACACATGGTCTTAGAGAACCCGAAGGCAAGGCCAAGGGCAGCCTCTGGCCACGCTGACCTCTAGCCCAGTGCTCCCTCCTCCTCCCCGGCTCAGCCACAGGCCACACCTGCCAGCCCCCAGGCCTGTGTCTGTGTCCTCCTTTGCCTGTCTAGTCCTCGTTGCCTTCTAAGGCTTGGCTCAGGCCTCGTGTCCACTCCTCTCCCCAGGCCTTCCCTCATCCTCCCAGGTTCTGCCCTCCTCCGAGCGCCAGGGACCGAGGGCTGCCCGGCCGCCATCATGGTGCCGACGCCAGGACTGCCCCCGCTGACCGCTCACCCTTGGTGCAGACACTGCACATGCCTGGGACCGTGCTGGCTGCCCGGCCTGGCCTCCAGGAACTCGCCCCCGGGAGGGGAGGCAGGCAGGCAGAGGCGGGAGAGGCACCCGGCAGCCCACCCCATCTCCACAGCCAAGCGCCAAGCAGGAGTGCCCGGTCCCCTTCGCGGAGGAGACCCCTCAGTGGCTCGGGGCAGTGACTGCCCGAGCTGCGGCGAGACTGGCCAGTGCTGCTTCGGGAGGAGGAGGGAGACGGACCACGGTGAACAAAAGGGTCCTATCCAGCCACCAGCTTCAGCATCCCCTCCCCTCAGATAAGCTTGCCCCCGGGCCTGGGCACCATGTCTCCCCACCACCAGCAGAGTTGGGGCTCGGGTCTGGTTCCTCTTCCTCCTGGCCCCTGTGAGGCTCCGTGTTCCCACTGTAAGATGGGGTGATGCTCCTGGCCTCAGATGCCCGTTATGGACACCAGCGCGGCATGCCCCTGCTCCTGGGTACAGGATGGTGCTCAGGAAATGTCAGTCCCCCTTTTGGCTCCTCCCCCAAATTCCAAACAGAAACAGCGGGGATGGGTCCATATGTGAAAACATTGGGGTTGAAGACCCGAGGCCAGCCCTGGCTCTGTCACCGGTTGCTATGCAACCTTAGACCAGTCACTTGCTTCCCCTGGGCTTAATCACCCCAAGGCTGCCTGTCCAGGACGGGTGGGGCGAGGGGGTTGAACGTGCACCAGGGTTGTACAGGTGGCAGCTGCGTGATACCCAGCGTCCTAGGACTGCTTTGGGGGGAAAGAGACCCCAGACATCCCCCCCATCTCCTGAAAGAAAACCTCACGTCAGGTCACTGGGCATCATTACAAATAAATGTACAACATGCCAAGTTCCCATCTAACGTCGTGGGTGGGTGGGAGCGACCTGCCCAGCGTGCCCCTGGGATTTGGATCCGACAGGATGTCCTATGAGGTTCTGGGCCCCCACCTTGAGGGGGCAGCATTCAGAACCAGGCCTGTGAGGGGCAGGGGCAGGGTTGGGCCAGACCACCGGTTATGGATAGTAGGGACCTTGGAGGTTGGTTGGGGGAGGAGGGGAGTGACCTGTGCCCCCCAATGTTCAGGAACCAAGCCAGGCAACTTTGTGTTCATCAGGGCTGCTTGGACAGTATAAGATGGCTTCGGAAAGCTACCAGCTCTAAAGTGGGTTGGACCTGCTACCTGAGGCCCAGGGCTATCAACAGGCCGGGCTGACCTGCCTCAGCACCATCGCCACTCCTCACCCCCCAGCTAGCCACCCTGAATGGGGCCAAGTTGGCCCATGTCACATCCTCCCACCACCGATCCAACCTAGTGCCTGGATTCACGGTGGATGGAAGGAAAGGGGACAGTCTTGCACTCACACTCGAGCCAGTGAAGGAAGGTCAGTTACCATTAGAAACAAATTACACAAACAAAAAATCCAAATGAAATCCAACCCCCAGAGGGGATGAGAAGTTCAGAAGAGACACAGCAAAACTTTCTGGTGGCCAAGTGCCTCAGTGTTCAGAACACCTCTTTTCCCTGGTCCCACCGGCATCGCGGCAACCCTGTGAGAGGCAGGCCTGGGACTCAGAGGCCTCCGCTGGGGTCTCTCCACAGCTGGGACTGCTGCCAGTACCCCTTCTCCTTGGCCCCAGCTGCCCCACTGTGCACAGTGACATCCAGCTAGAAGCCGGGCACCCAGCTGGTCAGCCACAGGGGAGCCCCCTGGGCCAGGTATCCAGGGCAAGTCCCTTTCCCTGCTGGGCCTCAGTTCTCATCTGCCAAATGGGTGGAATAGCATTATGCCTCTACTCAGGTGCCTCAGGGAGGAGATAACTTAACTGAAAGCAGAGCAGACAGGAATGAGCTTCTGGCTTTCGGGTTTCAACATCTCAGGCCCCAGGGCCAAATGGAAAGATCTCTGGAGACAGAAATGACTCATGCACAGCTAATATTTCAAACGATCTTTCTGCCATAAACCCATCTAAAAGTGCCCAACACAGGGCCTGGCACAGAGTGGGCTTTCGTAAATATCTGTTAATGAATGAAAGCACCCAAGCAACAAACAACTGAGCCTTGAGGGAAGTATGGGGCAGGGCGGGGAGACCCCAGATTAGTAGAGGCCAGGAGAGGTTTTGTCAGGAGAAAGAACAAAGCTTCCTGTGTCCCCACTCCTGAGACAGCGCTCCCGGGACACTGGAGGAGAAGCAAGACATGTGTAGATGGTTGCGGTCCCTCAAAGTGGGGAGGCTCTGAGTTTTGCCCTTTCACCCCTGGGGCCACGCTCTGGGGGTGCCATCAGCACCCCCAGCTAAGCTTGTGTGACCTGAAGCAGGGCTCTTCCCAGGCAGGGTCCAGGCCCCCTATGGGCAGGGCTCCGGATGTCTCAGGAGGTACCAAGCACAGCACCATGGGGGAGACGGAGTCTGAGCTGGCCCTGAGGCAGCCTTTCGGAGGGATGGGACACAGGCAGACTCTGGCCAAAGATGGGGCAGGACGCTGGAAGGCTCGGCAGGTGCCAGCTCGAGAAAAGCCTTGAGGACCCTTTGGTTCAGTGTAAGCCCCCCACCTGGGAACTTAGGCACAACCAAGAGAAAAGACGGCAGTACTCTTGGATTGGCAGCATGCGGACGCTCAGACTGGGAAGGGAGTTCATGGCAAACGACCACACTGCATTTCTTTCTCCCTCACTGGAGTGTGTGGACTTCACGTTGGAACCGGACATAAATAAGTCAGCCGTGCACCCTTTCTGTGCACTGCCTTCTTTGACCTGCTGGCCACCCTGGACACGAGGTGCCACATGATCGTCTTTCACTGAGAAGGAGACAGAGGGTCCCAGAGAGCCTGGGCTCAGGGCGCCCACGGAGTCAAGGGACTGAAGGCAGGGGTGGCTGATGCCAAAGCCCTTGGCCCTGTTCTTACACTGCATTCAACAAAAAGCAGATTGGTTGGGAAACACTAGGCCGTGGGAAAGAAAGGACAAAAAGCAAAGAATTCAATGTTTCACGTCGCCAGGACAGAACAATACTAGCAGTAACAGCCACCACACGGTCTTTCAGCTTCCCCGAGATCGTTTATTTCCCTTGGAACCCCAATTCCCGCACTCTTCAGCCTGGCATAGGCTGGAAACTCTGGAGGAGTCTGGGGGAGGTGTCCCAGCCCTCATCTGTGCCTGGGATGCCCCGGGGGTCTGAAGGGGACGGGTGGGCTGTCCGGCTCTAGGGGGAGCCTTCTGTCCCTTGGACAAGGGGAAGGCCTCTGTGGTCACCACACGAAAGAAGACCAAGGAAACTGAAAAAAAGTGTAACTGTGTGATAAAACAGGAAGGGGTCCTTAAGCAGAAACGCGCCGCAAGGCACTTGGCCAAGAACCAAGGGGGGTGGCAGGAGGGGCGTTCCGGGGAGCAGGGCCCCTCCCAGAAGCCTGGCCCTGCAGAGCTGAGCCCAACTCAGGGGGACGCCTGGAACTCATTAGCATTATGTCAGGAATAATGTAAAATTAAAACATTTAGCTTTGGCTTCTAAAATGAAGGAGGACAAAAAAAAGAGAAGGATGCCATTGTGCTGAGCTGCGCAGCTATGACTTGGGCACCAATAATTTACAGAATATAAATCTCTGCCTTGCACTTGGGCCCAGCCCAACGACTGAGGGCTGATGAGCCAGCAGCTCTGTCCTGGGGCAATCAAGTTGGGAGCCTGGGAGGGGCAGGGGGCCCAGGGCTCAGGTGAGGCCTTCCAACTGCTCGCTCCCCACGGAAGGGCCAGGTATGCAGCCTCTCTCCTCACCGGCCCCTCCCTCCCTCTACCCTGGCCACTGCCCCCAAATCCATCACCTACCCTGCAGTCAGACAGAGTCCTAGATGGCAAGCCTGTCCATGCCACTGCTCAAAACCCAGTGATTGCTCCCTGCTGCCTTCAGCATATGACCCAAGGCCTTCAGGCCTGGTGTTTCTAGACTCCCAACATCTGAATCTGCAGGCCTTCCAGCTGTGACTGGCTCCCCAAGCTCCTGTTTCCTCTCTAGGCTCCAGTTACACTGACTACTTGGGCTTTCGGAACTTCCCATACTTTCGGAGCTTTTGCATATGCTGTTCCCTTAGCCTGGAATTCCCTCAGGCATCAGGGCTAAGCTCCAGCAGTGGCTGCCTTGCAGAAGCTCTGGGCTTTGGGGCAGGTCCTGGGCCAGATTCCTTTCTGGGTCCACTCTGGCCCTCAGGTAAAGGCAGGGTGGCTGGGCCAGGCTGTGTAGGAACCCAAGACTCCATGTTAGGACTGGCTGGCCTTTGGAGGCCCTTGTGTTACAGACTGGGACATCAAGGCAGACCAGAGAGGGCAGGGCTGACAAGGTTTCCCTGGCCCCCTGCCCCAGCTCTGGTCCCCTTGGATTCTTAGGCAGACTCTTTCTGCTCCTACATGCTCATTCTGGGGTACAGCATGCTCTGGAATCACCCAGGCCTGAGTTCAAGTCATAACTCCCCTCCAACTCCGTGATTGGCAGAAACCCTCCAAGCTCTCTGGGATTCAGCATTTGTCGGCATTATAGGGATGTAACGATAGTATAGGGCGCCCCCCTCCCAGGGCTATGCAGAGGCAGGATCAGACACTGCCGAAGACCGACCATCACCACCTGCGACCCCCCCATGCAGATGGAGAAACTGAGGTCCGAGGCGACGGAGGATGGGGAGTCAGTGGCAGAATAGAGTCAGAGGCTCCCCACTCTGGGAAGGCAGTCTGAGCACAGTTCACAGAGCCTGACTTGTCCGGTGACACAAGACAGATGCTCATTCAGTCATTCACTAGCCATCCGTTTGTTCCTCACTCACTCACTCGCTCAGCTAAATGCACATAACCAGATGTTCCAGACACAATGTAGTGAAAAGAGCAAGTTACAAACAGTAAATATAGTATGATTCCATTCTAGTAAAGAATATAATTATCGTATATACAGAGAAAAGTCTGGAAAAATACTCTAAAATGGTAAACAGTGGGTATTACTGAGTGGTGTAGTTAGGAGTAACTTTTCCTTTTTTCTTTGTACTTCACTGTCTACTTTCTATTTCTTTTCTTTTTTTAAAGATTTTATTTATTTATTTGAGAGAGAGAGAGAGAGCACAAGCAGGGGAAGTGGCAGGCAGAAGGAGAAGCAGGCTTCCGGCTGAGCAGGGAGCCCGATGCAGGGCTCGATCCCAGGATCCTGGGATCATGACCTGAGCTGAAGGCAGCCACTTAACTGATTGAGCCATCCAGGCGCCCCTACTTTCTATTTCTTGATATGTCACATTTTTTTACCTTATAGTTTATACCACTGTGTTTTGCTGAAGTTTAAAAAAAAACCACGGTGGGCAGTGTGGTCCTTTCCCAGATAGACTGAGGTTGCAGAACTAGATTTCCGCTCAGTTCCAGGTGTGGCTTTGGGTGAGTTGTCCGGGGGAACAGGACTTGAGGATGCTCCCATCCTCGATGTGGAGCCGGAGATCTGAGTCAGGTCTGGACGTGACATTTGCTCTTGTCCTCTGTGACGTGGGTAAAGGACTTCCCTCTGAACTCAGTTTCCTTCCACATAAATATATGGGGACCACAAGATGACCTCTAGAGGGGATCTGAGGATCAAGGAAGGCATGGATGTGACCAACTTTCAAAACGACTGGGGATGAAGCCCATGACAACGATAGCTGCGTGCCTGCCTCAGGAAACCCAAGGCCCACCCCGTCGGATGCCCCCCCCCCCCGATGGGCACAGATGCCTCCTCACAGGGTGATATCACCGAGCTGTCCCACATGTGGTGGCCAGTGACGACCGAAGAGTCTCTGGAGACGGAGTGGCCAGTGTAATTAAATAGTGGTGACAGACGGCCTCACTCCTAGGGCAGAGGACACACAGGCAAGCGTGGACAGGGGAGGGCAAGGCTGCAGCTCACTTCCCAGCAGCAACCAAGAGCACAGAGCACCAGGGAAGCGTGACTGCTCCCACACGCATCTCTACCGCCTCAGCTGAATGTCTGAGGACATTCTGAGCCAGCTGGATGGGGTGTGGGTTTGGGCTCAGGCAGACCAAGGTTCCGGTCCCAGTTCTGCTGTGTACTGCCTCGTGTCCTTAGGCATGTTACTTCGACTCACTGGTCCAGAATTGTTTTCTGAAAAGAGTTAACACGCCTTCCTGGAGGGTTTACTGTAAGGGCCAAATGAGATAAGAGATGGCAGGACCCGCCATCTCTGGGGTCAGGACAGGAATACAACATGCCAGTGATGGGTGTCACACTCCAGGAAGCCTGTGCCTCTGCTCCCGTCACTTTCTACCCAGAGTGCCCTTCTCCCACCCCTTTACCTGGCAAAACCTTGCTCATCCTCCAATCTTCAGCTCATACGCCGCCTCTTCCAGGGAGCCTTCCTCAACCCCCCCCACTATTAAGGCTAGGCTCCTCTGGGGTCCCACAGTGCTGTCCTTCCCTCATCATAGCCCCTAGGACTCGGGATTTTAACTCTTGGCTTCTGTGTCTTTTCCTCCCACCAGCTGGGGGTGTGAGTCAGACAGGGAATGATGCTGGTCCCGCTGACCGGCCCTCTCACTCCACAGCCCAGCAATGGCCAGGACACACAGCATGGACTCAGGGCACGTTTGCTGACTGGAACAATGTGCTCAGTCGGGGTTAGTCACCCTTGCCTATTCCCATCCTTGGGTAAGAAGGAAGGTTCTTTTAAAATCACAGAAGGTCTGAGTTGGAAGGGGTGTTAGGGGAAGTCTGCCCCCATTTTACAGATGAGGAGACTGGGGCTGGGGAAGGAGAAGAGACTGGCTCAAGGCTGCCCATTCAGTCAGTGGTGATACCAGAGAGGGAGCCAGGTCCTGACTCCCAGCCCAGTGCTCCCTGACCTTTGGCCTCAAGGGTATTCTCCTCACACCCACAGAAAGGGCAGCAGAGCCATCTCCTCCTGCATCCTCACAGAACTAGCTCTTGACTGCTGAGTCCTGAGCTCTATTCCACTTTTCACCACCTGCTCCTGCCTTTGATGGATGGATGGTGTTACTTAGCTCTGGAATGTTGCATGTCTCCGGCCCTGACCCAGGCCAAATCCCCCTGACATACCCAGCCCCCCAGAATGTCACCAAGAACCAGGGCTGTCTGGTGGGCTCCTCAGGCCCACTCAAGCCTGGATCCATAAGGGTCCTGCATTAAGACATATTTGCTAAGTGCCTACACCACAGTGGGTTTTCATCATCTCTGGAATGACTGTACCTTCTGGAACACAAACTTGGTGAGCTTGGCTCAGACCAGGTCTGACAAAGTCTATTTCCCTGCCTCTCCCTTCGTGCCGAGCCAAGCCTGAGCTGCCAGGGATTACCAGAGCAGAATGGTGGTAATTTCTCATTAGAAATATGGTTCATAAAATCCATTTCTATTTTACTCAAGGAGCCAGGAGCAGCCCAAAGAGGTCCAACTTGAGAGTCTTTCTGTGGAAGGGGGTAGCAGGGAGGACTTTTATTTTTTTATAAATCTATGCTATTGTGTTTTCCACGTTGTCTGCAAAAAGCATATAAAACTTCTACAAATATTTATTTTTAAAAACTCAAGGACAGAATCTTCCTGCTTCTCCAACTCCCCCCTGCTGGCCTGCCTCCCTTCTTGCTTCTTTGCATGGGAGGGGCAGTTTCTGCTAAACATGGGATGAACCTCTCCCCGCCAGTCACCAAGCTCTACCTAGACCCCCAGTCTGCTCACTTTACCTTCTCAACAACTCCATGTTTTATTTTAAGTAGACTCCATGCCCAGCATGGGGCTTGAACTCACAACCCCAAGATCCAGAGTCCTATGTGCTACTGAGCCAGCCAGGTGCCCCAACGACTCCACATTTTAAAGACGACTCTTGCCCAAAGCCACCGCAGGAGTCCAAGCTGACTAAGACCTGAATGCAAGTCTGTCTGACTCCAAAGTACTTCCTCTTTTCTACGGTAGCACCTCTCCTCTCTGGGCCTCAGTTTCCCCAGTTGTAAAAATAAAGAGGAGAGGGCTGAAGATGTTGCCACAGGTCCCTTCTGGCGCTGGCATGCCGCACCTAGTGTGACTGGCTTCTTTCACTTAGCGTAATGATTCCGAATTTCATCGTGTTATAGCATGGATCAATACTTCATTGCTTTTTATGGCCAAATAACATTCCATTGCATGGAGAGACCACATTTTATTTGTCCATTCATCAGCTGATGAACATCTAGTTTGTTTCCACCTTTTGTCTCTTATGAATCGTGCTGCTATGAACATTCACGTACAACATTTTATATAGACATATGTTTTCATCTGTTTGGGGTGTATGCCTAGGAGTGGCATTGCTAGATCATGTGGTAACTCTGTATTAAATTGTTTGGGGAACTGCCAGATGATGTTCCGAAACAGTTGTACCATCTTACATTCCTATCATCAGTGTGAGGGCTCCAATTTCTCTATGTCCTTGCCGACACTTATTATTACCCATCTTTTTTATTGACGCCATCCTAGCGGGTGTGAAGTAGTATCTCATTATAGTTCTGATTTGCATTTCCCTGATGGCTAATGAGGTTGAGCAACTTTTCCTGTGCTTTTGGCTATGTGTGTGTCTTCTTTGGAGAAATGTCTCTTCAAATCCTTTGTCCATGTTTATTTTTTATTTTATTTTTTAAGATTTTATGTATTTGAGAGAGAGTGCACGAGCGGGGAGAAGGGGGAAAAGGGGGGAGGGGCCGAGGCAGAGGGAGAAGCAGACTCCCTGCTGAGCAGGGAGCCCGATGCAGGGCTCGATCCCAGGATCCTGGGATCACGACCTGAGCCGAAGGCAGACACTTAACTGACTGAGCCACCCAGGTGCCCCTTTTGCCCACTTTTAAATTGGGTTATTTATCTTTTTTATTATTGAACCGTGGGAGTTCTTAATATGTTCTGGGGACAAGTCCCTTATCAGAAACGTGATTGCAAAAGTAAAGTCATTTTCAAGCTAAAAGGACACCAGCTAACAGGTACCAAGTGCTTAGGGCCCTGCTGCAAGCACTCTACATGTCAGGAGTGTTTTAGTCCCCACGACAACCCCATGAAGCAGGTATGATTATTGTTGTTGTCACTGTCATCATCCCCATATTACAGATGAGTAAACAGAGTCACAGAGCAGTGCCCTGCTCAGGTCACCCATCCCGGAAGTGGTATCGTGGAGGCTCTGGGGCATGCAGGGAAGGTTGTCGTACCTCCTGGGGCTGCTACGGGGCAGAGGCGGCAAGAGACCCGTCAAGAGCAGACACGACACTCCTGACCGGAGCCAGGGGCACCAGGTAGAGCCCGCCTCATGAGATTGTCCGTCTCCTTTGCCAACCTCGGGAGACCTGGGTTCGATTTTATTGAGGAAGGCTTCAGTTTCTTTATAGCCATGCAGGCTCAAATTGGGTGGAAAAGGGGTTTTCTTCCTGGAGATTTCAGACTACTGTTGATTTCAGAACCAACTTACTGCAAATCATGGATGATGAGGTTTTGAGCCGTCGATGCCAGAGGGAAGCTAGCCCATTAGCACATTAGCAAGTGAGCATCCGTGGCCTTTCTCGGTAGTAGGCCTGGGCCCGAAGGAGGCGGGTGGTGGTGCTGGGGGAGCAACGAGCCCAGATGGGAGAAAGTCTTGCCCCTGGGGGTTGCAGGATTAGATGGGACTGTGTGTAGGGTGAACACAGACTTACACCGTGCCAGGTTCCAACTGCCCCCTGACATCGGGGTTCTGGGCGCCCACCCAGGCTGGCGACCAGACAAGCTTTATGCAAGAAGATAGTTAACGAAATACTCTTGTTATGAAATCAGAGCAGTGGAAGATCAGGGACAACCTAGATCCCACAGTGCCAGCAGACAGGAGTAAACCATACTACCATCCTCGTGATGGACTCTAAGATTGCTATGAAAACCACAGGCTTCGATGGGCCGCGTAACCACGGGAATCTCCTAAGCCAGAAGGCTAAACTGATCGATGCTGATTCTTAATCATCCTCACATAGGTACAGAGAGGTGAGTACTTCATCCGACATGAGGGCTGGACTGGGAGTTGGACGCTTCTCACTCCAAGATCCCAGCCATGAATGTGAAGTCGCCCCTTGTGGGTCAGACGCTGTTCTAAGGGCTCAGCCACGCGCGGACGGGAACAGGCCCAAAGGAAACACTGCACTGTGGTGGCCCAGAGTCACCCGCGCTCTCTTTCTGGTTTTGCAAAATCTCTAGCCTATGATTATGTCACATTCACACAAAGAAGTTCAAAGCACCTGCCTGTTGGGGCCGCAGTGAAGCCTGGGGATGCCATGAGGCGGCGCTCTGGACACTGCGGCGGCCCATCTGCACTCAGCACCCCGGGCCCAGGACGCAGGCCTCTCACAGATGGTGGGAGACGCGCAGGCCTCAGGCCGCTTCCTCCCTCCCATCCCGTGTCCCCATCTGTCCAGTAGGGTGACCGGCTCTGCCCTACTGCCTCCCTGGGTGCTGGAGGGTGCCAGGTCAGTCACTCCACTGCAGGCAGGGCAGAGCCCGGGAGACCGATGGAAGGGGCCCCCTGAGCACTCCAGGAAGCACTGCGCTGCGGGCAGTCCTGCCCCTCCGAGGGCCTCTCCCACCTGTGACCTCTCCTCCTCCCTCTGCCCACGGAATCCTGTCTCTGCTGTGGGCCTGACACTCAGAGTCCCCGTGTCGTGGCCCAAGCGCCACTTCCTTCTGCTCTCCCTCAGCTCGCACCCCGCTCTCCGCGCCCACTGCCTTCCCTGGATGCACTGTATGACCTCCTCCCTCCCGGCCCCTCGGCCTGCAATGTCCTTGGCCACCAGTGCGCTCTTCACCACTCTAGGCTTTGCCCATCTTTAAGAAACTTTCCCAGATGCCCCCTGCAATACCTCACACGGTCCTCGACTTGAGGAGGAAGGAGTGGGGGCTCCAAGCTCCTGGGTTCAAATCATAGCTGGGCTGGGCCAGCAGACTCCTGTCTCCCAGCCAGTGCAAGCTCTATACTCCAGCACCCCTCTACCTAACGTACACACACACACCCGGTGCCCAGCCAACACCCCCCCCCACCCCCAACCACACCCCCACCCCCCCCCCCCCCAACATCAGCACACATTCCCACACCCAATACACATGTCCATGCCGAAAACAGATTCTCAAACACGTTCCTCCAAACGCATGCATGCCTCGACCACACATGCACACCCAACATAGAATCAACACCTAATCAACACACCCAACACAACCTGAACACAACCACACTCTCAAACTACTCTCCCCCAGTATAAGCACGTGCCACAACCACACCTGCACACCAGCACACAGTCACATGACACACTCTCAAGCACACTCGTCCAGTAGGTGTGCGTCTGTGTGCCTGTGCTTGCGTTGGATGAGGGTGAGTTTGAATTTGAATTTGGGAGGTGCAGTGTGGTTGTGGCACGTGCTTATACTGGGGGAGAGTAGTTTGAGAGTGTGTCATGTGACTGTGTGCTGGTGTGCAGGTGTTCACTAGGTGCCGGACGTGTGTCTGGCTGTGCTGTTGGGGGTTCTGGATATGCTCTGGGTGTTGGTGTGTAGGGGGACATGGGGTATGCAATGGGCATGTGTCTATTTTCACCATATACTCCCCAACCATATCCCCAACATATACATACTTAACTGCATAAACACCCCTATCCCACACCAAAGTCCACACCCCCATCACAGTCCCAAACATATACTCTGAAATCATACACATTCCAATCCTACTGCAAACAACCCCCCTACACACACACACACACACCCCCCACAGATCTAATCACACAAACACGCATACCCACTCTCTCCTAATTCCTACAACACTTACCATGCACCCAGGTATAGTCAATCACACACATACACACTTGCCCAGACCACCTGCCCACTCCACCTGTCCAAGCCCAAAGAAGGAACACCCCTTGACTCTCCCCTTCTGGCTCCCCAGGCCTCACCGCACACCCCAACCTTAAACTTCTATGGGTGGAGATTGTGCCCCCACGGGAACGGGACAGGCAGGTCCCTGTGAGCCTGTGTACAAACCGCATGCATGGGCCAGCTCGGCGTGGTGGAGCCCAGGTGCCAGGGGGCGGGCAGCCCCCACCAGGCCTCCATCCTCAGGTCCGCTGGCCACATTCCTGCCTGCTCCGGGGGTTTATTCTGCCCTTGTTCATTGATGATTAAAATACTTTTAAGCCAACCACAAAGATTGTTGTCTTTGTCTTTCGTTCTTTCTTTCTTTTTTTAATATAAAAACCAACAGATGCGTTTGGGGACCCTCTGATTTTCCTCCAGGGTGATTTACATGACCACAACCAGTTCTTGGAGAAGAAAAGCAAACATTCCCGCGGCCTAAGAGAAACATTCCCCCCCTGCCATCCCTCCTCTCCTCTGCAGGCTCGGCTCATTCCCAGGGATGGCTTCCCACTTGGAGATGAGGGCCCGGAGGAGGAACTGGCTGCTCCAGGACCACAGCCCCATGTGAGGTTATCTCTATGAGCCTTTTTCTATTTTTAGTTTTATCCTCTACCCTGGAGGAGGGAGTTGGGCAGGCAGAGATGAACCACCTCAGTGACAGAAAAGAGGGAGCTCCCCTTTATTTAATCAAGCTTTTTGAACCAAAAAACTAGTACCCCCTGGAGGGTAGGTACTAGTGTTATTCCCACTTCACATACGACAAAACTGAGCTCAGAGGTAATAAGTAACTTGTTCAGGTCCTCAACTAGCGGCAGGGCTCAGCCAATGCAATGTAGAGCTGGTATCTGAGCTGATTCCACAGCTGAGCAAGGGGACCACCGACCTTCTCAGCCTTGGCGACATCTTGCCCTACTTAGCTGGCCCATGGTGGCTGGTCAGGTATGCGCAGTAGATCCCAGCCCTGGCAGCCTCGGGGAACACAGGTTGTGCTTCAGATCTAGAGGACGCCAGGAAAGCACAGCCACGGTTGGAAGGATCTGTGGGGTTACCACATCCGACCCTCCCCCAGGATAGGAATCCACTCTATGGCCTCCTTGCCAGGGGCCATTCCCTTGGCTTACACACCTGCTGAGATGGCGTCCCCCACCTGAGGCAGCCTTTTCCTATCCAGCCACTGCCTCTCCATCCCACCATGACTCCTCCATCTACACCCTCACCCATCCATCATCCATGCAATGTTTAGTGCCTACAAAATGCTGGGTACCCTCTCAGCCGCTGGTGACACAGTGGTGAACAAGATACTATATGGCCTCCTCCCTTGTGCAGCTCACAAGCTTCTTGCGGGGTTGTGAAGGAAAGGGGTGGGGGCAACCAAGGGTTGGAGACCAACCAAGACAGGGGTGGGGGCAACCAGGGTTGGAGACCAACCAAGACAATGTCAGACCATGTCAGTGCTACGGGCAAAAGCACTTGCCTTGTGATACGATGGGAGGGCTGCGGTAGGGAGGAGATGGTCAGGGAAAGCTTCTCTGGAGAGGTGGCATCTGAGCTAAGACCTCAAGAATGAGAAGATGCCAGGCACACACACAGCTCCGGGAACAAAGAATCCCAGGGAGGGGGAACAGCCGATGCAAAGGCCCCGAGGCAGGAAAGGAGGTACAGCAAGGAGGCCAGCATGGCTAGAGCGGAGGGGGCAAGGAGGAAGACAGCCAGGGGGTCCAGAGAAGTGGGGACCTGTTTTGTTGGCCAGAGCAAGGGTCTGGCCAATGTTCTGGGAGATAGGGCCCACTAAGACAGAGCAGTGTCCATCTCGACAGCTTCCCTGGGTATTCCTAACCAGAAAAGAGGACACTGAACCTCTCCGAAGTCTGCCTCCAGGATCCCCTGCCAGGGCCACCTCTCAGTGCAGAGAATGCCCTCCCCTGCCCACAAGACCACAGGACTCCACCATGCTTTCCTGAACCCACACCTTCCCTTATCACAGCCCTGTAGGACTTTCACATTTGAAATTCCATCTGAGCATCCCCAAAACAAGGAAGGGAGGGCAGTCATGCAATGTCCTTTTGACAGATGGGAAACTGAGGCACCAAGAGCTAGAACAATCACCCAGTGAGTGGGACTTGCACCCAAGCCCTTTCTTTGGGGTGTCCAGAGGACCCCATCAATCCCACCACAGCCCTGTGGGGTAACGTTTGGACAACTGAGGTAGTGATGAGCAGTACCAGGCCATTTACATATGTTAACTTGTAAAAGCAGAGAACCAAGGCTCCGAGAGGTAAAGTAACCTGCCCAGGGTCACAGAGCAAATCTGAGGAGGAGCCAGGACTTGACTCAAATCTGGCACCACAGGACTCTTCAAGCAGCTTGTTAGTTCAGGCCAATTTCCACTTCTGATGCCAATTTGGACTCAGGTTTGAGCCCGTGGGCAACAGGGCCACTGGGTGGGGGGGTCACATCAGGGAGGCAGTGACACAGGCCCCACCAATTCTGACCTGTCACCAGGCCCCAGCGGCCACCTCTGAGAAGCTGAGGGACACTCCTCTGAGAGCCACTGCCTTGGGGGCTCAGGAGGGCTCCCCACCCTTGACATGCCTTCTGATCCTGCTGAAGCCACCAATGAAGGACATTCTCTCATCCTCCCAGGCTCCATCAAGGCCTGTGAGGCTTGGAAGAGACATTCTCTGGGGTGCAGAATGGATAACACCTTGCAAGAAGGGCAGAGAACCTGGGGATCTGAGAAGGACGGGCAGTTCCCAGGCCCCTGAAGCTATCTTTCTTGGCAGACCTAAGTGCTGCCCACTGGGTGGCTTCTCTAGGCTCAGCAATCTGTAGAAATGGTGTGTTCCAAAAAGTTCCATGGGACTCTCAGATCTAAAGCCTGGCCACCTCTCCTCTTCCTTCAGGTGCCTAAGTCACTCCCTTCCCTACAAAGCAGTGTATTGGGACACGACAGTCTCCTGGGCCACTCTGATTCTGTAAATCCTCTACCCTGGACCTTGTTTGTGGCTCCGAAGGCTGTTCAAAGAGACGGGGCATGGCCACCGTGGTTGCAGCACGGAGCATGGATGGAAGGGGACTGGAAGAGGCTGCGCAGCCGAGGGTGTGTGTGCATGTGGGCTGTGGGGTTGTGGCTAGGGGTCAGGCTTCAAGAGAGGCCAGAGAAACAAAACGGCTCAGCTCAGAAATCAGGCACATGGGGGAGCAGCGCGTGGTCAAAATGAGGAGCAGAATTAACTCTCAGCCCCGGGAGGAGAACGCTAAGCCACAGACCCCACCGGGGGTGCGTGACCACCCTGAGAGCCCGCAGCCTGGGGCTCAGCATGCTGTGTGCACAGCACACCTGCTCACTTCCCTACCCCCCTGCCCAGGGTGATCGCACAGGCCAGGCCTGGGACCAGAAACAAACTGTAGCCGTGTGGCCACACTGGTGTCCTCAGATTGGCTCCAGCAGTGGTGGGCATTACCACGGCCCATGTCACAGATGAAGAAAGTGAAGCACAGAGCGTTTGGTAACGTGCTCGTAGAAAGGGGCTGCAGATGGCATTGGACTCAAGCCGTCTGGCTCGAGAGAAAGGTCGAGGAGGCCAGGCCATTAGCAACTTGGTGACCCACTAGATGTTAGGAAGCGAGGAAGCGTCCCGAAAGCTTCTTGCGGGGTTGTGAAGGAAAGGGGTGGGGGCAGCAGTGGATGTCCAGATGCAAAGGAACCACACAGCCTATGGCCAAGGCCGGGCCGAGGAAGTACGGAGCCTCTGAGCCCATCAGCTGTGCCTTGAAACAGACCCAGCGCAGATGGCCGGGGCGCGCCTGGTACCGACAGGCAGCTACCATGAAATATCTTGTCACTCCAATTACGTTTCTGAATGCCTCTCCTAATTCACTTCGTCTAAAATCAGACAGACTAGGTAAATATGTATCTTTCTCAAATGAAGCACGTTATAGTGCCTAAATGGTTTTTATCCAGTTCTTTCCAGTCTCTTGCAAATTTCTGATTTCTAAATAATCTCTTATCTGTTCCATATGCCCCTCTGGAGTCGTGGTTAAACAGAACAGCAGAAAACACATAAATAATCCACCCTTCTGCACGGGCTTATGCTTGACTCCAGTCACTGCCGATCAAATGTCTTTCGGAGAGCCCCAATCAAAGCAGGATGGAGCCACTAATTAGATCGGGAACCGGGCTCTGGATGACAAGGGACGGGGCCCTGCGGTGGGCAGTGCTTGCCAGGCAGAAGGGCACACTGTCAGAAGCACATAATGTGTAAATAACGTGCCGGGAGCCTGGGTCCCGGAAGTGCGACAGCACCGGGTGGGGCAGTGGGGCATGGGGACACGTTCAAAGGGTCCACTGTAGCGAGGGTAGCTTAATGGCCCATGCTGAATGCCATCCCCTGCAGTTAAGTCACTGCTCTGTCACTATCAAAATGATCTTTTGAAAGCTGGTGATATCACCCCTCTGTGGAGCTCTAAGATGATGTCCTAGCCACTCTGTGCGTTTGAGGCACTGTGTGACCCAGCCCCGCAGGACCTTTCTCGTCTCCATCCCAGGCCTTCCACTCTGGCCCCTGCAGACTCTTAGTCAGTCCCAGAAGAGGACAGTTCTTTGCTCACACCGTCCCTCCTTCTCTTCCTAACAAACTCCCATCCCTTGGGCCACTCCCCATGTCATATCTCCTGGCTGCAGTGTCTGACTTTCCCACCAGACTCGGGGCAAGGTTGAGAAGGTTGTCCCACTGGTGTCGTGGTGCCCAGCACCAGCCCAGAGCACTGTCCAGAGGAGCTTTCGGCAAAGGCTGAGTGAGTTCATGAATGAACGCCCACCCTCCCCTGCGGCGAGCCAATTACCTTGCTCCATTCAGGACCCTATACATCTAGGACATCGTTAGTGTGTACTTTTTGTGCTTCTATCCCTAGGCCACCTAGAACTTGTCACAGGGCCGTAAGGCCTCTAGGTAAACAGAGCACAAAACTGGACTTGTCTGTGCTGTCCCGGAAACCAAAAAGTAGGAGAGACACAAAGCCCAGAGCCCAAATTGGTGAGTATGTGCTGTAGCTGACAGATGAGTCAAACGCGCAGCTAGAAGAGCCTAGAAAATGTTCTAGGTCCTAGAACTCTGGGCTCACTTAGAAATAGGAACTCATAACGCAGTGGGCTTCACTGGTCCCTGCCATTTTGTATAAACCCCATCTTTTCAGACTTTGGCTTCTCTAGGGGCAGAGACCTTTTTTTGGCTGTGCCCACCCTCCTCAGAGCCCAAGAGGCACAGAGTGGACAGACACTGGGGCTGCTGACTGGAGACAGGACCTCTGGGCCTCAAAGACACAACCCTGCCTTGTCATGCATTCAATCCCAGAACTGGTCCAGAACTTGGGACTCTCTGAGATAGAAGGGCTCTAGGTCTCTGCCCTCACCAATGTGTTCTCCCTTGACTGCTTGTCAGTCCCTCTGTCCTGGTGATTGTCTTTCTTTATATCACACCATCTGCTCAGCCCTTGCCCTGATCCTGCCAAGCCACTCCTGGTTGGGGTGATGACTGGCAGGCTCTGACTGGTATATCCAGCTGCTGGGCCTGCCCCTCCTGTCCATTTTCTCACTGTGTGGCTCCCTTTGTCCTCAGGGTCAAGCCCAACTGCCTTAATGAGGCATCAGGCCCTGGTCCTTTGCTAATCTTCCACCGGCATGCCCAGCTCCAGCCCATCTCAGCCCCTGCAAAGGCCATCCTGACAGGCTCGCGACTCCAGGACTCTGGGCCCCGCTGCTCGATGGACCACAGGCAGTGTACCCCACTCGGCTGCCCACTCCGCTCCTGCCCCCTGCCCCACCAGGCCTCAGGTGGCCAGGCAGAGCGCCAGAGAAGACCCCAGCCCCATACCGGAATTTTGCTCCTTTCAAGAACCCTAATGTGTGCACCATCACTGAGTGCCTACTATGCACTAGAACCGATGGGTGCTTGATTGATTGCCCTTACGCATTTATTTGATCCCCACAAGGCAGAGGGACCTGCCCAACTCTTCCTGAGTCCCAGTCTGCCACACTGGTCAAGTTATAGATGAAGCAAGGCTCAGAGAGGCTAAACCACTTGCCCAAGGTCACACAGCAAGTAGTAGAGAGCCAGGATTGAAACCAGGTCCCTCTTTCTAATAATCTCCTAGGGTCACTTTAACAAGCAGCTAGGCCACAGGGGCCTTGCAGGTAAGCTGAGCAGCAAAACAGTTAAGAATATACTGCATTTATAAATGGTGTGCAACTTTACAAGCCTCCAGCTATAATTTCATCATAGCCCAGACCCTGGAAAGTCTGCATAATCCTGGAAGGCGCTGGATTTCAGCTGAAAGACGACTGTGACTGCTAATTGGATCCTTGGCCTATGCTGTAAATCAGATCAAAGTGTGGGCACCTACATGCAATCTTTTTTCAAACAAGGACTGTATGTCTTTACATGATTGTTGGCCAACCAGGGCCTTAAATAGTTTCTGTGTGACCGAGTTCATAAATCTGCCCTCACCCCACGGCTGGCCAATGCTGCCGGAGAAGCGCTCGCGCTCCCAAGGTAAACAGTTGGCTGGCAGCTGCCTCCCAGCCAGTCAAGAACTAGAGCGACGGGCCCAGGGTGGGCACTGGGCTCGGACATGGCAAGCCTCAGAACACGCTGGGCTTGGCGGGGAGGGGAACCAAAGACACTTAGGCCCATGGGAGCCAGCAGAGTGCTCTGGTTAGGTGGAACATGCGGACAAACAGCATGTCCAGAGGCCAGCCAGGGAAACTGGAGGGAACTCACTCTCATGGTGAACCTACAGCATGCAAATCTCTCCACAGTCCTGGGAGGCTGGCTTCACTGTCCCCATTTTAGAGGTAGAGAGACAGATGCTCACAGAGGTTATGTTATCTGTCCACAGAGCCAGCAAGTGGAGAAGCCAGAGTTTGGATGCAGAGCTGCCTAGTTCCAGAGCCTTTTTCCATGTCTCCCACGAAGAGAGGGCCTGGGGGTGCAAGGGTTATGGATATTTACCAAACTAAAAATCTATCCACTAGCAATGACAGGTGCGAGGGTGATGACGAGGGTGACACGACAGAGTGTTTGAATGTAAGACGAAGTTAGAACACAATGCTGGGGGAAGGAGTGAGCTTCCCGGAGACGGACGAGCAGAGGCTCGTGAAGACTCGGTCAATGTAGACGTGGTTCCTGCGTGAGACCGTAGAGAAGATCCACTGTTTACCCTGGAGTCAGCATCTGCCAGGTGACAAAGAGCCAGGAGGAATTAGGGACTTGAAGGAACCCTACCATTCAAGGAGCTAAGGGGTGAACAGAAACCAGGGCACCAAGACTTGCACTGCCTACAGAGATGAGACCCAGAAGGAACGTGGGGGCACCGGAGAAGCGCACCTCCGCCAGGCAAGCACTCGGAGCTGCACCTCTGCGGTTGCTCACGGTGTACAGAGACACGCTCCTGCACCCACACCTCACGCCTCTGCTCCCAAGGGCGGAGCTGGCACCCCAGACCACGAGCTGAGCTGGCTCAAGAGCAGCCAGCAGAAACCTGTCAGAGCCACACCCCTACCTAAGCTTTCTCCTGAGTCCCGGCCCCCATGCTCCCCACTGCACCACACTGCCCCTCAAGCAGCAGGCAGGCCGCTCACCCCACTCCCTGACACCCTAGGACATCCAGCTATTCTCATTTTCTTCTCCAACAACAACATAACAGTGATAATAATAACAGTGATGCAAATGAACCTTAACCACTTAAAACATCAATTTCCTCCTTTGTAAAATGGAGGTGATGACAGAACCAGATCTGCTGGAGGAGTAAATGAAATAATGCATGTAAAGCACTCAGCACTGTAAAAGATCAACAACATATGGTAGTTATACTTCAAATAACATTTTTACAGTGCTTTGCCGTATATGATTTCCTATGATTCCTACGACGACTGTGGGGTAGCTACTCTTATTATTGGTGAACGTCTTACTGATGAGGAAACTGAAGTTTTGCTTCTAGGCCCTTCTGCTGCAAAAGAACCAGATCATGCATAAAATAGTTTTTGTTGAGTTGCTTGTATCCTAGAAGGTAAGGAAACTCTCAGAAGCTCAGGGAGAAACAAAAGCAAGAAGCTATGAGCTCAAACTAGACAGGTGAGGGATGGAGTTGCCCCATTAACATTAGGGCTGCGGCAAGGTTGGGGGGGCTGGACCTTTGACTCTTAGACTGAGCTTGGGGTCTGGCTGGGGTTTGGGGTGACCTGATTCTGAGTGCTCCCCAGTTTCTGGCAAAAGCAAATGCTAATCCTCTAGGGAGGAAAGCACAGTCAACTCAGGCCTCCAGAGTGCCCAGAGACAAAATACCAATGACATGACCTCATGCTCAAACTTACCCAGCAGCAAGGGGACAAGCAGAGGGAGAACCTGAAGACCTAAAGAAGCACAAAATCAGATGTTCCCTCCAAGGATTTCACATTTTAAAACTACCAGACTTTGAATACAAACTGTTATGGGTGAAATGTTTGAAGAAATAAAGGATGGAATCACAAAATATGCACAAGTAATAAGAGATGGTCAAAAACATCCAGCGAGATTTGAAAAGGATCAAGTAGAACTTTGAGAAATTAAAAATATAATTGTTGAAATAAATGTTTAAAAACCAAAATGGGTGAAACATCAGATCAGACACAGCTGACCTGGAAGAGCTGAAGAAATATCAGGAATTCAGACCACAGAGATGTGCAGCTTGGGAAATAAGAGGTGTGGGGGCCAGAATAAGGAGGCATAAGATACTTTAATCAAAGCCTCAAAAGCAAAGAAGAAAGAATAGAAAAGAAGCAATATTTGAAGAGATAATGGCTGAGGATTTTCCAGAGCTGAGGGAAAAAAATAAAACAAGTTCGTACCTACTCATAGAGTAGTGAAAATTCAGAACAATGAAGTACAAGATCTTAAAAGCAGTAGAGAGAAAATACAGATAAACCCACAAAAAGAATAGCAGTTGTATCAACAGGCTTTTCTATGATAGAATGGGAGCCAGAGGCAATGGAATCATATATTCCAGAAAACAACTGTTAACCCAGAACTGGGTATTTCAAAAACTATCTTTCAAAATGAGGGTGAAAGAATTTTCAGATAAACAAATGAGAGGGAAAGAGAGACTTAGTCAAGGAACTTCTAAAGGATGAACTTCAGGAAAAAGTAAAATGATTGCAGAAGGAGGGTCTAAAATGTGCAAGAATTAATCACAGGCAAATAAATGTGTAAATATGTAGGTAGAGCTAAACAAACATTGATTTACAAAATAATAATGCTCTCTAATTTGTGGCATTGAAACAAGAGCAGAAACAGAATACTTGGATGACAGTAGGATATAAATTTGGATGAAGTAATTAGAGGTAATGTTCTAAGGTCCTTGTGGGAGGGAATTAAGGTATTAACTTTAGGCTCCCTTAGGTGAAGAATGCGTTTTAAAAAAAGCCAACAAACCCTCTCTTAATTGATCAAAAAAGCAAAATAAAACAAACAAAATAATTAAGCCAAAATAAACAAAGTTGGCATAGAAAAAGCAGAGGTAGAAGCAAAATGTAAGATGCCCGCAACATATCTAAATACATTAGTAATTGCAAGAATTGAGAGTGGACTAAACTCTAATTAAAAGAGAGCATGTCAGAATGAACTGAAGAAACAAACTATGGCTTCCACCATTTGCTAATTAAAATAAATGTGCCTAAAGCGTAAGCATGTGAAAAAGTTAAAAGTTAAAGAACAGAAAAAGATAGATCATGCAAATTTTATCCAGAACAAAGCTGGTGTATCCATATTAATATTAGATGAAGTAGAATTTAAACAAAAAATAATTAGGGATAGAGTTATCTAAATGATAAAAGCTTTTAATGTCTAGGAACCTAATGATGTTGCAAATATTGAGAGAAATGCAGAACCTACCATCTTGGTGGGAGATTTCAACAAATTTCTCTCAATTACTAATAGGTCCAACAAAGAAAGAATTAGTAAGGCTATAGAAATTTTGAATAATACATGATTGTCGATCTACTGAATGAAAATAAAATGTACACATTCTTCTCAAGTCCCTATGAACATTTACAAAAAACTGCCTTATAAGTCATAATGGTTGATAGCATATAAAGAAATGTTTTTCAGCTACACTGAAATTAAATTAGAAGTTAATAACAAATAGGGACAAATATTTCCCTATGTTTGGAAAATTAAAGACTCACTGGGTAAATCAAAGCATCATAATGGATATTAAAAATACTCAGAACTGAACAATAATGCCAACAGTACATATAAAAAATTCCAAGCTGCAGTAAAAGTAACATTAAAGGGAAATTTATTTTGCAAATGATTATACTAGAAAAAGAGAAAGTCTGAAAAATGAATGTGCTAGGCGACCCATTTCAGAAATTAGAAAAGGGACAGCAAAACAAACTAAAAAATATAAAAGGAAGAAGAATAAATACAAAAACAGAAATTAATAAAGTAGAAAACAAAGATACAATAGACGGAATCAACAAAGCCAAGAATTAGCTCTTGGAAAGACTAATAACAGAGACAAACCTCTGGTGAAACGATTTAAGAAAAAAAGAGAGAAGGCACCAAAAAAAGAATAATGTTAGGAATAAAAAGGGAGACATAACCACTGATCCAGGAAAGATGTGAAAAATAAAAGAGAACTCTATGACCAATTTTATGCCAATAAATTTGAAAACATACACAAAATGGGCAAATTCTGGGGGAGGGGCACTGACTTCAAAAGAAATAGAAAAAAGCTTTAATAGTTCTTTGCCGACTGAGGGGATTGGAATAGTAGTTCAAAATCTTCCCCCAAAGATAACTCCAGACTGAGACGGTTTTATAGGCAAGTTTTGCCAAATATTCAGAGAACATATCATTACAATCTTATACAAACTTTTCAAGGAATAGAAAAAAAGAGGAATAGTCCCTAACTCATTCTATGAAGCCAAAACAACAACAACAACAACAAACCCTGATACCAAAATCAAATGAGAAAAGTACATGGAAAGAGAACTATAGGCAAGTGTCACTCAACAATAAAGAGGTAAAGATCCTGAATTTAGTAATATATATATTAAAAAAACCATAACCAAGTTGGAGATGTAAGTTGGGAGAATATAAGAATGATTTGACATAAAAAATGTATAAATTTTACTCACCATATTTATAAATTGAAGTAGTTAAACTATACATATACATATGTATGATAACCTCAATGGATTCAGAAAGACCATCTGATACAATTCAATGCTCCTATTTTCTAAAATTCTTTGTAAATTAGAAATAAAAAGGAATGCCTTGAACAAGGCAAGGATGTCCTCTTTCACCACTCCTTTTCAACATCACACTGAAAGTCCTAGCTAACGAAGTAAGGCAAGAAAACAAAAAAGAAAAGAAAAGGAATAGAGATTTGGAAGGATGAAATAAGACTGTCTTGTTTTGCAGGTGACATGACTGTCTATGTAGAAAATCCCAAAGAATCAACAAAAAACTACTGGAACTAATGAGCAGTTCTAACAAGGTTGCAGGATACAAGGTTAATATACAAACATCAATCACTTTCTCATAGGCTGGCAATGAACACATGGAACTTATGTTAAAAACACAATAGTATTTACATTAGCACACACACATGCCCTGAGAAGCAAATACATATAAATCTGACAAAATATGTACAAGATCTATATGAGGAAACCTACACAGTTTTTGTTTTTGTTTTGCATGTGTGTGTGTGATGAAAGAAATCAAAGGACTAAATAAATGGAGAGCTATTCCGTGTTCATGTATGGGAAGATTCAACATTGTCAAGAAGCCAATTCTTTCCAACTTAACCTACGGATTGAACAAAATCCCAATCTAAATCCTAGCAAATTATTTTGTGGATATTGACAAACTGATCTGAAAGTTTATACAGAGAGGCAAAATACCCAGAATAGTGAACACAATATAATAGGAGAACAAAGATGTTAGATTGACACTACCTGACTTTAAGACTTTCTATAAACTACAGTAATCAAGACTGTGTGATATTGGTGAAAGAACAGACAAGTTGATCAACTGAACAGAACAGAGAGCCCAGACACAGACTCCCATAAATATAATGAACTGATCTTTGACAGAGGGAAAAAAGGTAATACAATGGTAAAAAGGTAGTCTTAAAAAAAATGGTGTTGGAGCAACTAGACATCTACAAAAACAAACAAAAAATCTAGACATACACCTTATGTCCTTCATACAAATTAACTACAAATGGATAACAGACCTAAGGATAAAATGCAGAACTACAGAATTCCTAGAATATATCATAGGAGAAAATCTTGGTGACCTTGAGTTAGATACAACACCAAAGGCATGATCCATGAAAGAAATGATTGATACACTGGACTTCATTAAAATTAAAAACTCCTGTTCTGCAAAAGACATTGTCAAGAGAGCAAGAAGACAAGCCAAGACTGAGAAATATTTGCAAAAGACATATCTGATAAAGGACAATTATCCAAAATATACAAAGAACTCTTAAAACTAAACAATAAGAAAACAAACAACCTGAATAAAAAATGGGGAAAAAGTCTGGACAGACACCTCACCAAAGAAGATATACAGACGGCAAATAAGCACATGAAAAGTGTTCCACATCACATGTCTTCGGGGAATTACAAATTAAGACCACTACACTACTATTACTATTACTATTACTACTACTACACCACTACCATTCCATTAGAATGGCTAAAATCCCTAACACTGACAACACCAAGAACTGGAGAGAATGTGGAGCAACAGCAAGTCTCATTCATTGCTGATGGGAATGCAAAATGGTACAGCCACTCTGGAAGACTTTTTGGCAGTTTCTTACAAAACCAAACATACTCTCACCATATGACCCAGAAATTATATTCTTGGTACTTACCCAAAGGAGCTGAAAACTTAGGTCCACACAAACACCTGCACACGGATGTTTATAGAAACTTTATCCATAACCACCAAAACTTAGAAGTAACCAAGATGTCCTTCAGTAGATAAACTGTGGTACATCCAGACAGTGGAATATTATTGAGTTCCAAAAAGAAATGAGCTATCATGCCATGAAAAGACATAAAGGAACCTTAAATGCATATCACATGTGAAAAAGCCAATCTGAAAAGGCTACGTATTGTGATTTCAACTGTATGACATTCTGGAAAAGGGAAAACTATGGAGATCAATGGTTGCCTGGGGTTAAGGGATAGGGAGAAATAAATCGGCAGAGCACAGAGAATTTTTCGGGCAGTGAAACTATTCTGTATGATAATATAATGGTAGATACATGTCCTTATACATTTGTCAAACTCATGGATGTACAACATCAAGAGTAAACCCCTAATATAAACTCTGAACTTTGAGTGATACCAATGTGTCAATGTAGGTTCACTGATTGTAACAAATGTACATTGGAGTCCAGAATGTGGATAGTTGGGGAGGCTGGGGATGGCAGAGAATATATGGGAACTCTCGGTACTGTGAACCAATTTTTCTGTGAACCTAAAACTTCTCTAAAAAAAGAAGATTTTATTTTATTTTATTTATTTATTTATTTATTTTTAAAGATTTTATTTATTTATTTGAGAGAGAGAGAATGAGAGACAGAGAGCATGAGAGGGAGGAGGGTCAGAGGGAGAAGCAGACTCCCTGCCAAGCAGGGAGCCCGATGCGGGACTCGATCCCGGGACTCCAGGATCATGACCTGAGCCGAAGGCAGTCGCTTAACCAACTGAGCCACCCAGGCGCCCCTAAAAAAAGAAGATTTTAAAAAAAAGAACTACCTTTCATCTGGTAGAAGGTATCTACAAAAATCCTACAGGAAGCATTATACTAATGACAAAATGTTAGAAGCATTTAAAATCAGCACTAAAACAAGGACGTCCACCACTATCATTGTTTCTTTTCAAAGTGGTAAAAAAGAAAGTATAAAGACTGAGGAGGAAGAAATAAAATCATCACTACTTACATATATGAATGCCAGTATAGAAATACCAAAAGACTCTACATTTAAAATTAATAGAAATAATAAAAGAATTTGTTAAGATGACTGGGTATAAGATAAATATACAAAAAGCAATTGTATATCTATTCACCAGGAACAAAAGAGGTAATTTAAAAAGAGATCTATGTATGGGGATTAACATAAGAATAAAAAAATAAAAAAATAAAAAATAAAATAAAATAAAATAAAAAGAGATCTAATTAACAACAAAAACCAAAAGAAACCTATGAATATATATTTAAAAGAAACATATGCAAAACATGTATGGAGAAACATATAAAACCTTTTAGAAAATCATTAACAAAGACCATGTTTATAGATAGAAAGAATTAATATCATAAAGAGAGCCATTTCCCCAAACTGATCTATATAATAAATGGAATTCCAATCAAAATCACAAGAGTTTTCTTCATGGAAATTTTAAAATTGATTCTAAAATATATATGGAAGTGTAAAATCCCAAGAATAGTCGAGGAACACTGAAGGAGACTGGAGTGGGAGTGGGGGATGGATTTCCCATTAGATCAGCAAAGACTCCTTACAAAACTATGGTAATTAAGATAGTTTGATACTGGGGCACCTGGGTGGCTCAGTCGGTTAGGCATCCAACTCTTTCAGCTCAGGTCATGATCTCGGGGTAGTGAGACTGAACAGCGCGTCAGGCTCCCCACTCAGTGAGGAGTCTGCCTGAGGTTCTCTCTCTCCCGCTCCCTCTGCCCCTCCTCTCTCTCTCTAAAATAAACAAATCTTTAAAAAGAAAAGATAGTATGATACTGGTCTAAGGATAGAAAAATTGACTAACAGAACAAAAGCACCTAGAAACAGACCCAAATGTACAGAAACTGATTTTTGACAGATGGCACCACATATCAATGGAGAAAGGAGGATGGGCAATTCAATAAATAATTATCCATATGGAAAAAATTAAACTGGGTCCCTACCTCACACCATACCCCCTAACTAATTCCATTGGATTAAAACCTTAAATGAGGGTAAAATGTTAACGCTTTAAAAACTTTAAAATAAATCCTCCCATTATGATACAAGATTGTTTATTTGTAACATCAAGGTAGAGAAGGATTTCTTATAACAAAGCCAAAAGATATAAACAATAAAAAGATTCATGAATTCAACTCATTAAAATTAAGACCTTCTGCTCAAGAAAAACACAGTCAAAAAAGAAATTTTAAGTCACAAACTGGCAGAAAATATCAAGAATTCCTATAAACCAATAAGAAAAAAAGCAAACAACCAATAGAAAAATGGGCAAAGGACACTGAAGGCATTCTGCAGAAGAAACATGAACGGCCCACAAATTATGAAAAGGTACTGGTAATCATTAGTAATCAGCTAAATAAAAATAAAGAACATCATCAGATACCATTTCACACCCACCAGACTGACAAAGTTACATGTTTTTGAGGGTGTGGAACAACAGAACTTCTATGTACAGTTTTCCTCCACTATCTAAAAACAGAGCGTCCTATGAGACCTCTCTCAGGTTTTTCTGATACCTTAGGACACCTTGTGCTAAGAGATGCACAAAATACATGGAGATAAAGCACAGATGCTCACGGACACAGTTCAAAGCCCCGCGGCTTGATGCTGAGATGCTGTCTGTTGGTTCCCAGGGAAGGAGCATGGCGGCACCACTCCGGCTCCTGGGGCTGCTATTATAGAATAGCTTGCTGCAAAACAAACCCTAAACACTGCTTCAGCTTTTTTTTTTTTTAAAGATTTCATTTATTTATTTATTTGAGAGAGAGAGAGCACAAGCAGGGGGAAGGGCAGAGGGAGAAGCAGGCTCCCCACTGAGCAGGGAGCCCGATGCGGGACTCGATCCCAGGACCCTGGCATCATGACCTGAGCTGAAGGCAGACGCTCAACCGACTGAGCCATCCAGGCGTCCCTCAGCTTTTTTTTTTTTTTTCCTATAAAAGTGAAAATCGTCTTCCTCTTTTCTTTTGGTTAGCGAAAACAGGTACCACTGTAAAGACTTTCAAGAAAGTAAAGTGGCATAACGTGAACTTCTGAAGAGCAGAGGGTACTTGTGTTGTAAGTGGAAATGTAAACGATAAAACCACTTCTGGAAACAGTGTGGCACCATCTTAGGTTTCCTGACCCAGCAATTGAATGTCCAGGCACACATTCTAGTGAAACTCTTCCACTGGCCTAGAAAGACACATGAAGACGGATGAATGTTCACAGCAGCACTGCGAACTAGCAAAAAACCGAAACAACCCAAATGTCCATCAACAAGAGAATGATTAAAGCTTGGATTATTCACACAACGTAGTATTACACAGTAGTGAAAATGAATGAATTACAGCTACATACAATAAAAAGGATAAAATCTTAAAAACATAATATTATGTGAAACACTTGCAAAGACCACATACAGCCCAATACTATTTTTATAAAGTTTTAAACCAAGCAAAACTAAACAATGCCTTGTTTATGGATATATATGGGTGATGAAACGAGGTCAAGAAAAGCAGAGAATGCTACGCCGAAAAAGAAGAGTGGTTCCAGAAATTCATGGATGTTCATTTTGCTACACTTTATTATGTTCACATATTTGCATGTATGCTTTTGACTGTATCGAATATGATGTAATTTAAAAAAATGTAAACATGAGTAAGGACTCTGGGGCTAATCAGTGTGGGTTTAAAGCCTGGTGCTCTACCTCCTGGCGTGTGCCCTTGGCAATTCTCTTCTTTTTCTCAAGCTTCCGTTCCTTCATCTGTAAAACAGGGAAAGTGACACCTCCCTCCTGGGGTGTCGGGAGCCAATCCTAACTGAGCATAGTCTCTGGCATGTACTAAGCAGTAAGTAAGCATTTGCTCTTTTTACTGCCAGGTATCTCCCGCTTTCCGAAAGTTCGCGTTATGCCACTTGGCATTTCTGAAAGACCTGCATTTTGGCTTACGAAAGTTTTCATAGGAACAGTCTATTTTCCAATAGCGGGGGAAACCTGTATTGCTACTGATAACCATAAGCAGAGTGTCAGGGCAGGGACCCAGGCCACCCGCACCGCTCCTTCTAACCTGCGCTTTCTGTCTCGTGCCCCTGGGTCCCTGGGGGCTGCGGCAGGGTGCTGTTTTCAGGCTGTGTTGGAGGAGAAACTGCGTCAGGCAGCTAGCACCATGGCCAACAGCCCCCATGCAGTCAGCGGCCCCCTACATTCCTGGTGGTTTAAAATCCCCAGCCGGCACTGCGGAGGCCTCTGGGCCTTGGCGATTAATAACCTGGCCCTAGCGCTAAGAGCGCTCAGAGGATGGCTGGCAGGGAACAGGGGGGACGGCCGGGGCACCTCTTGGATGCACATGAGCTCTGGGGACAGAAGCGAGCCTCTTCCAAGCCCTGGGTGGCACTACCCCCTGGCGCTGGGGCAAGGGAGGCGGGCTGGCAGTTCAAGTCCTCTCGACTCAGGGATGTGGGTTGCACCCCTAGCTGTGCCTCTGCCTGCTGTGTGGACCCCAGGCAAGCTGCTTCATGAGTCGGGCTTCTGTTTTGCATCTGTAAATTGGCACCTGGCTCAAGTGCGTTGGCAAGCTTAGAAAAATGCCTAGCCCAGTAAGGGCTCCATCTCTCTTAGCTATTATTGTGAGTAGTGGTAGCAGTGGTACTATTACTATTCTCAGGGCCCAGAGCCAGGGCTGTACAGAATAAGCAGGTGCAGGGAGTGTGTGCGGAATGGGATTGCCAAGCGGCAGGTCAGCCTCTTCTCCCACACTTTGCTCTTATCCCAAAGTAGTAACTTTCTTGTGTAAGAAAAGGTCTGGAGATGTGAGCTGCAAGTAACCCGGAACATGGCGTGGTGGAGAGGTGAGCAGGGCAGTATCGGAGGACCTCGCGGGTCACATGGAGGAGCCTGGGCTTTGCCTGCAGGGCTGCAGAGACCGCAGAGAGGGTTGAAGCAGGAGGGCCATGCTGTGTGTGTGAACATACGTGTGCATACGCTTCCTGTGCCTCACGAGAGTTAGGTAGTAGTAGCAGTGCCCCGGCCGTCCCCCCCGATCCCTGCCAGCCATTCTCTGAGAGCTCTTAGCGCTATAAGAAAGTTATTACTTTGGGATAAGAAGCCCACCCTTGCCCTCCACTGGGGCAGGTCCTGCCTGTTAGAAAGTCATTCCTGGTGCTTGGCTGAATTTGCTTCCTGACAGTTTCCTCCTGTGAGTCTTGAGAACGGGAGAAGGACAGTGGGGAGGAGAAACTTCCTCACTCCGCATTTGTACCTACCACCCCTCGGACCCGAATCCAGCCGGCCCTTCTCAGTGGTGCTCCCCTGGCCTCTCCGGCCAGGAAAAATACAGACACACACCCCTGACAGTCACAGAGTCACAAACCAACGCATGCCCAGGAACATCCACGATACCCTGGCGCCTGGAGACACATTCAACCACGCAAACACGGCCACAGATATCAACATGCAGACATGCGCGCGCACACACACCTGACAAGTACATGCGGCTAGAGACATGCTGATGAGCACCCAGAGACAGGCAAACACATACAGATGCAGGCCTCAGAAGCTCGTGGGAACTCCAGAAGCCAGACAGCCACGGTCAGAGCTCCTCAGGGGAGGGGGGCTCCATGCTGTCCTAGACAGGGACGGGAGTGACCCTGAACACATCCCCTGGGAGCAGCTCAGGCTGATGCCGGAGGCCGCAGGTCTCCCTCTGGTCACTCGGCAAGCCTGGCATCTGAGGGCCTTTTTTAGAAACGGCAGAAAAGGGCATTCCATGCCAGGCAAGCTGCTGAACAAATTACAAGACAACGATAATGACAGCAACAATTGTCACAGAGCAGTCAGCCTGTGCAAACAGACCTCGCCGCCCCCTCCCCGCTGCCCCCCTGCTCCCGCTCCCGACAGTAGGACGCCGCGATCTGGGACAGGGCCTTCCCCACCTCCAGGCCTTTCGCACTTCAGACCTCCATTTCTGTGGTCCTGCTCCAAGTTCCTTCGAGGTCACTCTCTCTGAGGCCCTGGTCAAGCGCAGCTCTGAGCCTCACTTTCGACAGATGTCTCTGGGCCTTGGGTCAGCTTCCCCTGCAATTACCTCCCCCCCCCCCCCCCCCGCCTGTCTTTGTCCTAGGTCCCGTTCAGCGCTTTGTCCCCAGCACTTCACACATTGCTGGCTGTGTTCCAAGGGCTCAGCAGATGACTGCAGAATGAGAATAAAGCCCTCTCCACCCTGGAAGCCAGATATCACTACCATCACAGTGCAGACCCTCCCTCCCCGTCTCCCCTAGGAGACCACTTGTACACACAGCCGCCCTCAGGGTCTGCTCCTGGGACACCCCCACTAAGCACCAGTTTACGGAGGAGGAAACGGAAGCTTCAGAAAGGTAAAGAAACTTTCCCAATGCCACACAGCACAGCGGCCCCTGGGGATTCGTTCTGGGGAGACAACTCCCCACTCCCGATCTGACCAGGGAGGCTGATGAGATCCTGATGCCTGGGGTCTCTAATAAAGAAAGCAGCCCCGTGCTGCCCCCATGTCGAAGCCATATTTGTGGTTCCAGCCATACCATTAACGAGGGCCACAGTGATCCTTGCCTAGCCACGGGATCTAGACACAAATACGGTTGAAAGGAGGAGGACTGAGTTCAGCCAGGGTTTGACCACAGGCCCACAGGAGGGGGGATGCCCACCTGACCCAAAGCTTGGGCTCCTTCGGGGGGTCCCTCTCAACAAACAGCGCAATCACTCCAGGTGCAGAGCAGGCAGCCCCATCTGGCCCTGACATCTTGCAAGGGGTCCTCAGTGGACACCCTGGCCCGGCACTGAGGGTTCTTGGGCCAAGTTGGAAAACCGCCTGCAAGCGCAGTGTTCTCCAGCAGCCTCTATAAATTTGGAGAAAGCGGTTATTAAACCCTGAGAAACTGCAAACCGAAGACACTACGTTCTTGGAAAAGCCTCTAGAATCAAGTCATTACCTGTTAATTACCAAGAGTGGGGCAGAGATTTTAGTCAGTGCCCTGGCATGACTGCATGCATGTTGGCTCTCGTGAGGCACAGGAAGCGTATGCACACGTATGTTCACACACACAGCATGGCCCTCCTGCTTCAACCCTCTCTGAGGTCTCTGCAGCCCTGCAGGCAAAGCCCAGGCTCCTCCATGTGACCCACGAGGTCCTCCGATACTGCCCTGCTCACCTCTCCACCACGCCATGTTCCGGGTTACTTGCAGCTCGCATCTCCAGACCTTTTCTTATGCTGTTCCCTCTCCTTGGGACACCCTTCCTATCCTTTTGCTTCTGGATGACTCTTATCCAGCTTCCTTCCAGGAGCCTCTCCACCCTGGATTAAATCCTCTCCTCTGGGTTCCCATTTATTTTCCTCCAGGGGATTCATCATGGGGTCTTATAACTTGGGTCCCTGTCTGTCCCCCGTCTAGACCATGAGCATCTCCAGGGCAGGACTCCTTGCTGTGTGGCCAACTTTCTGCGCAAAGCAGGCCCAGAGCAGGCACATGGAGCTGAATGGACCCACACAGACGTGGCCGCACACACACAGAGGCTGTTCTGAGCTAGCCCGTGCACCAGCCCAGGGTACTAGGGACGGTGCAGGAGCTGATGCACAGAGGACGTCGTAAGGGCCCTCCCCTTATCCCGGCAGAATGCAGAGGTACCCAGCCCTCCGGCCTGCTAGCTCTTCCTGGAGAATGGGAAAGCCTGGTCAGTGGGGGACAGATGAGAGTCTGAGAGGGCCCAGGTGAGTGAACACCCCAAACCATCCCCTACTATGTGATCCAGCCAGTCAACTAGGCAAGGATGACCCAAATCACCATCATCCCACACTGCCCTCGTTGTCCCCCATGACTCCACCAAACGCTTCCAGCGGGAGAGCCCAGTTTTCTCTGCTTCTTCATTTCAGATGTTCAGTGTTCCTTCCCCACCTTCTGGAAACCCACCCCCTTTCCTCCCTGGCTTCCGGAGAAGTGCTCCCTGGGCACTTCCCCGTTCCGCACTCAGCAGGAGGAGGTCAGACTGCAGGGACAAACTTAGTTCCAGCACTAACTGCGTGACCACAGGTAAGTTACCTAACCTCTCTGTGCCTCAGTTTCCTTATCCACAAAAGAGAGATATACATCTCCCAGTTCAAGACAACACATGTAAAATGCCCAAGCACAGTGACCACACCTACCTTTCCTTTCAGTTAGTTCACCCACTGGCCTCCTGTCTGCACTGGCTTCCCATCCACTGGGTTTCTTGGGTCTTCACTTCCCTCCCTGCCCAGCTCAGATGCCTCTTACTGTCTTCCCCAGGTTCTCAGCCATTGCCCAGTACAACCGCACTCTCGGGGCAAATCCATAGATCAGCTTTGCCTGCATCTATCCAGCTGTGGAGAGGGCAAATGACCACAACATTCACGTACACACCCTGCGCCATGCCCTCCCCTACCCAAGTCACCCAGCTCACCGTGCAGGCAGTTTCCCTCCACCATCCCTCTCAGCCTCTCCCAAACTTCCTTGCTCTCCTCCATCCTGTCTTATCCAAATTCCAGCAAGTCCAAGGTTCTCTCCCTTGAAACCAAACTCATCACTCAACTCTTCAGCCCACTCTACCCACCAGTCTGCTCTACCTAGCCACCCAAACCCCTTACTTCTCTCCCCCTGGCCTTTGCCTCCCCCATCCTATAAAGGCTCTCTTCCCTATCACTGACCAGGTCTGCCTCCAGGCTGATGACACCCCATCTCCTTGCATATCCCCCCAACCCAGTGGTCCTCTGGCCGGCACCTCCCTACTCAGCATGCCCCAGACCAGCTCACACCTTCCTCCCCTGCACTGCCAAGGCTGTACCAGCGTCCCCTCAATGAACCCCGGCCAGAGTGGAGCACCAATCCCTCATTTAACGGCCTCCCCATCCCCTTCTGTCCACGGTCCCTCCTGGGTATCTCTCGGCTCCAATCATTTCTGTAGCTGACAGATGTGCTGGTTTGACTCGCTGCCCAGTTTCCCCCAGACTGAAGAATCCCTCGGTGTGGGAAGTGACGGGTGAATAGGGAGGACCTTCATGCCTTCCACAAAGGAGGAAGCAACACCCTGTCAGCCTGAGGGAGACCAGAGATGGGCCTGGCCAGTGGGATGCCCTGCCACAGCTTTGGTCCTGGAGTGAGCACAGAGGTATCTGGACTTTCTGTTGTCTCTTAGAGAAGCAGGTGTAGGCTCCCTGTTTCCAGACCTCTGGGAAAACTGAGATCCCGCCTGTCCTCAAAATCTGCTCTTCTTTCCTTACATGGGTCTGTGGGCACAAGGGCCTGCCAATAAATTCTAGGGGGTGGGGGACAAAGGGGGACACAGGGCTCATTATAGCCAGAGCTGGTTTCTTCTGCTTGTAAGTAAGAAACCCGGCAGGCAGCTGCCTCTCTCCACTCTGCCACAGCTTTGACCAAGGTGTCGCATCTCCCCTCTGGGCCCAGGCTAGTACTGCCTTCTGGAATGCCCTGTCTCACCTCCTCCATGATGCTACGCTGACTCCCAATCCCCTATGCCCAGGCTGAGAGCTGCTCCTTCTCCTAGGACTCGGCTCCCTCAGAGCACATAGCACACAGCTTTGCCCTCTTCTTTGTAAGATCCATAGAGTCCCCTAGGTTATTAGCTCCTTGAAGAAGGGACCGAATGTGCCCCAAGTAGTAAACTGAAGTGTGAAGTCTGCAGAGAATGGCCACTTGCCATAGAAGTCAGGTCCCCCTGGAAGATCAGAGTCAAGTTACTTAGCTTCTCTAAGCCTCAGTTTCTTCATCTGTGAAAGGGGGATGGACAGACTAAGCACGACATAGCCTAGAGGACACAGGTAAGGTAGCTTCACTGCCAGTATTTACTTGCCCCTGGCTTTTCTCAAAGAACATTAGAAAAATTATCAGTGAAAATAAGGTCTACTGTTTCGTTCAGTGATTCTGTATTATCATCAATCAATTCAACTGCCTTCCTCCAGCCATCAGCTCAGGGGACTCTCACCACGGCCTCATAAGGGTTTGAGATCCAGACAAAACTGGCCCCGGGGCGCCTGGGTGGCTCAGTCATTGGGCGTCTGCCTTCGGCTCAGGTCATGATCCCAGGGTCCTGGGATCGAGCCCCGCATCGGGCTCCCTGCTCAGCGGGGATCCTGCTTCTCCCTCTCCCTCTGCCCCTGCTTGTGTTCCCTCTCTCGCTATGTTTCTCTGTCAAATAAATAAATAAAATCTTTAAAAAAAAAAAAAAACTGGCCCCAACACACAAGCTGGTTGCTCTTCTTCCTTTCCCAGACAGCCCAGAACTCTGTAATTCAACAAGCTGCCTTTTTTGTCTTGGCTTCCAGGAAGCTCCAAGAAAACACAGTTCAATCATAATAACTAAACGAGCTTAAATTTTTTGTGTATTTATGTCCTTTTCTCTCATCTACATCAGTTCAACTACATATAGATCTTTTTTTGTGAATGTCCATGAATCCTTAATAGAAGCCAAGAAGTTAAGGATAAGGGGAGGGGCCCCTGGGTGGCTCAGTAGGTTTAGCGGCTGCCTTCTGCTCAGGTCATGATCCCTGATCCCAGGGTCCTGGGATCGAGCCCCGCATCGGGCTCTCTGCTCAGCGGGAAGCCTGCTTCTCCCTCTCCCACTCCCCCTGCTTGTGTTCCCTCTCTCGCTGTCTCTCACTCTGTCAAATAAATAAATAAAATCTTAAAAAAAAAAAAAAAAAGGATAAGGGGAAAAAAATGGACCAGTATAGGAAGGAACAGACTAGAACATCACAACAGAATTTTCTGGTGTTTCCTGTGCCTAACCCTCTTCAAAGAGGATGAAACAAGCCCAGAGAAAGGAAGGGGTAGACTTGCAGCCTCTGCAGCTTCAGCTTCTGGGCTGACTTATCCATCAGGCATGCAGGCATGGTGGCGAGAGTCCACAGTATTTTCAGGGACTCATGAAAATGTTTTAATTTAAAATAGGAAGAAAAAAAGGAACTTCTAGGTCAAAGAAAATGTTTTAATACATAATATGAATGTGACTTTATGCCAATGCCGTCATAAAATATAATTTTTAGTATTTTTATGGAGGAAGAAACCGAAGCTAGATGGGGGTTGGCAAACGCCATGATGAGGCCCCATTCACTTCACCACCTCTCCAGTGAATACGGGAAGCTCCTACTTCTCACTCGCCCAGGTTCCTGGGGGCCCAGGCCTCATACGTGCTCCTCTGACAGGATCCAAAGAGAGCGTTTTCATGAATATTCCAGGGGGAAGTGGGGTCTTGCCAGGTGAATCTAATTTATACCCTTCGGTAACCACCTCAGACAGCTCTTGAAAGGCTGTGGGAGGGGGATCTCCTGGCTGATTTCACCAACCAGTTGTCAGGACAAACCTTCCTAGGTTCACAATGTGGAGACAATTAAAGGCTGGCGCTTTGAAGGCACGAGCCGAGAACTTCCTGACAGAGGTGTTGACTGCAGGCGACAGACCCTCTGTTCCTCAGGCCTTAGGACCACACCTCGTCTTCCCCCAGCCCCGGGGCTAGGCCAACTGTGGGGGCAGCAGCCACAGAGCGGGCCTGAGAGACACCATCATGGTCCTGCACAACAGCTGACAGAACTCAGAGGAGAGGTGCAGCAGGGGAATAGCACGCCCTGGGCAGGGCTGCTGACCCACTGTGCGACCCTGGGCATGAAAGCAGACCCACTGTGTGGCCCTGGGCAGGGCTGCTGACCCACTGTGCGACCCTGGGCATGAAAGCAGACCCACTGTGTGGCCCTGGGCAGGGCTGCTGACCCACTGTGCGACCCTGTGCATGAAAGCAGACCCACTGTGCGGCCCTGGGCAGGGCTGCTGACTCACTGTGCGGCCCTGGGCATGAAAGCAGACCCACTGTGCGACCCTGGGCAGGGCTGCTGACCCACTGTGCGACCCTGGGTATAGCTGCTGACCTGATGTATGACTCTGGGCAGGGCTGCTGACCCGCTGTGTCACCCACTGTGCAACCCTGGCTATGACGGTGGGCCTACTGTGTGACCCTCTGCTGGCCACCCTGCCTGTCCAGGCCCCAGGGTCCTCACTATGAAGATGGGGCAATGTTCCCAAAGACATGAATTTGTTATGAGGATGACATGGGGTGAGGAGCCATAAGCAATTCCACCCAGAGAAGGCAGGATTATCATTCCCATAAAACGAATGAGAAAACAGACTGGAATAATGAAATAACTTGCCCAGCCTAGGTCATGACAAAGAAGGGATCAGGCAAGACCTTGGACATGGAAACTGGATTTCAGGAACCTTGAGGGCAGGGTCTAGATCTTCCTAAGGAGCGGTTATACCTGCAGGCTTACTTGGATTCAAGTCTCGACTCCAACTCTTACTGGCTACAGGACCTCCCCACGTTTTCTCTTCTGCCCCAGCCTATGCCTTCATGAGCCACAGAGCCCTTCCATCCTGACCCTTTCTCAGGGCTGGAGCTCCAGGCAGCTGCTCCCAAACCACTCCCTTCCTCTGATGGCTGCAAGTCTGCTGTGAGGTCAGCTATCTTCTTGCATAGAGAAGCCAGGAAAGTGGGACATGGGGACTGGGTTCATGGTGCTAATTCCTGATAGAGTAACCCCTTCCCACCACCCAGCACAGGTGAACTGGAAAGATTGGCTCCAAATCCATGAAAAGCCCAGATTCCATGTGATTGCTTTTGAGAAGACACAGTAACTAATTAAGTTAACTCATCAGGGGTCCTCTGGGGCGAGCTCAGTGAAAACAAGGAGTAATCAGCTCACGATTTCAGAAAATCATGTGGATGCAGGGGGTGTCCTGGAGCAGTGGGAGGAGGCCAGGGTTTGGCATCCCAACACTTAACTTCTCTGAGCCTCGGTCTGCTCATCTATAAAATGGGGCAGTAATGCCAACATCAAAAATTCACTGAGAGAACATGAACAAAGGGCTTAATCCAGTATCTGGAGGAGAGCACATTCCTAACAAATACCACATTGCTTCCTGCCTCACACTTTAAGGTAGCTGCTTTCGGGTAGTTTAATCATTTCCCTTGTTGCCTCCATGGCTGTCAGGCATTTTGGTCATCAATTAATACAGAATTACTCTCTTGCTCCATCTCTGGGCCCACGGTCATAAAAACAGAACTGGTGGAGACCGAACCCATGAACAGCTGCGGCAGGGCATGGGAGCAGTGGCCCATGTGGACGGAGGTGGGGCTGGGACAAGAGCATGTGGGGCAGAGGGGAAGAACCAAGCAAAGAGCCTGAGGTGGGAATGAACTTGGCATGTTGGGAGAACAGCCAAGAGCCAGGTGACTGGAGCAGAGCAACAGAGAGGAACGTGGAAGGAGATGAGACCAAAGGGCTCATGGGGGGCCTCACACCTGCCCCTTCCTTGTCCTCCATCTCCTTCCTCCTCCCTGGGGCCCTGCCAGGAATGCGGAAAGATAAAGATGGGGGTCTAAAAGTCTTGAGTTCAAAGGATCATAGGAATCCTGGAGTCCAAACCTTCCATTTTATAGGTGAGGAAACTGAGGGCCCAAAGGGGTCCAGGACTTTCCTAGAGCCACAAGTTTGAGTGCAGAGCTGGGGAGGGAACCGAGCTCTGAACCCCTGGGCCATGCTGTCTCTCCCTGTACTGCCCAAATCAGGGCCCAGAGTTCCAAGAGCTTTGAACTAAGTCAAGTCCTCCTCACACAGATGAAGAAATTGAGATCCCGAGGCCAGGTGGCTTTGTGTGCATGAAGAAAGTGAGAGGCAGAGGCAAGCAGGGGAAGTGCATGCCTCTGGGCATCTGCACAAGCCAGGCTTCTCAGGGCCTAACGCCCACAGTGATCCATCGTTGTGCTTTTCCACTGCACGCAGAGGTGTGAGGTTAGAGTCTCCCCGGAGCCCTGCCGGGAGGGAAGGCGACACTAACACATGTGGGCTGCACAAGCCGCACGCCATCCCCTACTGGGCGACCTCTAGTGGGTCATCAGGTCCCCATCTGTCAAAGAGTGCTGCAGAGCTTGGGAGCAGCAACAGATGAGATTTCCCGAAGGTTCTTCCTCGGTGCAGACACCACACAGGCCTGTGTTCTTTCAGGACAGGGGAGGCAGTGACGGTACAGATGAAGACAAGGCATCCAAGCCCTCAACATGGGGCCTAGCACCTAGTAGGTCCTCAACTGGTGGTGCCTCTGTATAGTGGGAAGGGCCCTGGGCTGGGAGGCCAGGGAGCTGAGCTTTCCTTCCTTTGTTCTGTGATCTTCAATGAGCCAAAGCCTCTCTAAGGGCCTGTTTCCCCACAGGCAAACAGCAGAAGTACATTCAGATTTATGGCCTCAGGGAGCCACCTCTTCTTGTCCTGGCTGCCTGGGGAGAAGGAATGGGGGCAGGTAGTGGGGGTGCGAGGGGAGGCGGACCTTGAGGAAGTATGTGGGGCACAACAGACTCATTTTTCTTCCCGGAGCTAACCCTCTTGTCTCCTGATTGCTATCATAGTCAGCGGCAACTAAACCTGGTCAGGTTTTTTGACCCCGTAGGTCAAAATGACTCCTAAAACTTGGGTTCAGTAGATTCTGGGAAGCAGAGACTCACGGTTAAATGGGGGTACAAAGGCAACCGTGTGCAGTGGGAAGATCACGGAGCAGGGAGCCAAGGACATGAGGTGGAGTCCCAGAAGGGACACCCGGCCAGCTAGCAGAAGCTCTGGATCTCAGTGACCTCACTATAAAACAGGGGTCCTGCCACTGCCCTGTGCATTCCCCCAGCACAGGAACCACCCATCAACCACTCGCCCAGGCTCCAGGAAGGTGCAAATGTTTTTTTCAGCTCCAAAACCCTATGCTTTTCCACTCTGATAAAACGAAGAGGCTGTGGATGGTTCATCAGTTGAACAGACACTCACTGGGTGCTCGCCTTGCTCCAGGCTCAGCAGAGACTTCCGGGTGTTGCCCCCAAAAATGCAGGCCTGTGGAGACCCCAGTCCCACTGTCCCATCTGCAAGAAAGGCACAGCCCAGTCTACCGTGCATGCCTGCCCTCTCAGGCTCATGCCCCTGGCGCGGCAGACTTGTCCAGGGGGCGGGGGGCATGTGGAGGGCTGGCGCGGGCTGCACCCCTCCAGGCAGCCACCTCCTTGCTATTTGGAAATGGCCACTTGCAAAGCCACAGAGTCCCAGGGACGGGCTCCCGTTGCATCGCTCCCCACGTCAGAAGAATGCATCGTGAGGAGGCAGCGAGGCACCAGTCGGTGCCGTAATCACTTACAGACCACGGAGGCCCCGTCCTGGCAGTGGAGGAAGATTTATTGTGGGGATGGACGGAAAACAAAGAACAGTTGTGCAAACTTTACAGAGCCACATTATGGGAAATGCCTTTCCCCTTTCCCACTGGTAAATGTGCCGGACGCCGTTTCCAAAGGGGGTTGAGCTCGGTTACCCAACCTTGCGGACACAGTGCCCCAGTGTGGCTTGCTGGGCTGAGCTGGCCTGGCCTTGGGGTCCAGGCCCTGGCTGACGGCCAAGCCATGCTGGCCCAGGCCCTGGCTGGGGGGCTGCTCTGGTGGACCTGGGGACGAAGCCTCCTTCCTGGCCTCTGTGTCCTCATCTGCCCGCTGTCACTCCCCCTCCGATGACTACATACCGCCACATGCCCAGTGTTCTCCATGTTAACACTCACTGTGTCACTCTCCTGCTCAGAACCCTTCTACCACTCCTTGTACTTCCCTCAGGGTAGAGTCCAAGCTCCTTATACTGAACTTGGAGGCCCTTTAAGGTCCAATTCCAACTACCATTTCTGCTCCCGGCCCCATGAAGATAACACTCCAAGCACTAGAAGACACTTAGGCTTCCCACAAGGGTCAAGACTGTCACGTCTCAAAACTTCGCCACGCTTTGTTCTCTTTCCCCGAAAAGCCTTTCCTTGAGATCTACACCTGGAAAGCTCCTACTCACCCTTCAAAGCCCAGCTCTCAGGACATCCTAGGGGAAGCCTTCTCCCTCTTCTGTGTTAATTCCCTTGCCACCAGACCATTCCTCACTTGACATTGCACCTCATGCTTCTAGCATCACACCTGGCACAGTGTGGGTGTCAACAAAGCTGTTGAAAAGTTGGCAGGGGTGAGGAGAGAGGCAATTCGGATGAGCACCAGGCTCTCTCCCAAGGGAGAGGCGCAGGTAAGGACTCCTGAGCATCCTGGGTCTTGGAGCATCCAAGGTGGCTGAGGCCATAGGGGTCATGTGACCATCACCCACCAAACAGATGAGGTCCGCTCAGCTAACCCATCTGCCATCCAGCGGAGACAGAGCCTATTAATGCTCAGTCATGCAGTTTACCGTTTCCATGATGCCCCTCTCAGAAAACATGGTCTGGACACTTTCTTAGAGTCACTGTTGATTTTATCTGACTTTCTCATTCTAATAAGAGAATCATTTCAATTCCATTTACATTAAATTAAAAAGCTTTTTTCCCCCTTTTATTATTTTAAATTCAATTCAGACAGCTGTGTTTTTTTATCCTGACTTTTTTTCATATTCCATAAAGCAGTGCTGAGTTCCCAAAACTTGGCCAGCGCTCCTCCCGGACCCTCAAGTTTGGTGCCCCTAGGATGCTAGACCTTGGGTTTGATGACTCAAAAAAAAAAAAAAAAAGAACAAGGGCTCCTGTTTTCAAGCGCCAAGTATTTGCCAGGCATGAGGTAAGTGCTCCACACGCATGATCTCATTTAATCTCACAACTGTCTCCCCTTTATACACACAGGAACCTGAGGCTCCCAGAGGCCACGTGACTTGTTTGAGGTCTCAGGGCTGGTCAGGCGTCCCCCTTGGCTCATGGATTCCTGACTCAGAATTTAAACAGGACAGGAGGAGGTGGGCAGGGATGGAGATGAAGTAGGGGTGGGGGCGGGGAGGGTGGGCTGTGGAGCAGGGAAGGAGGGGGCCCGGGAACGCTGCAGGCTAGGGATTGTGTTTGGGGAGCACGTGGCTACCCCGCGACATGCCTGATGGCAGGAGCATGCCTGTGATGGTGACCGTGTCCTCTGAGGCCCGGTAGTGAGCAGGCGCACTGGACTGGGAGTTGGGAGCTGAACTTGCTTCCTCCGCAGGGCACTGTGTGGTTGGTAGTGCATGGCCCTGCTACCCCGCACAGAGACTCTTCTGGGGAAAGCATCACAGCTGTCATTTTACGGACCCAACAAGAGAGACTGGGGAGTGAAGTGACTTGCCCGAGGTTGCAGAGCGAGTGAGCAGCAGAGCTGGAATGAGCCTCCACTCCATCTGTCTCCAGGTCCTCTCCCCTTCCCCTGGGCAAGTCATTTCCATCTGGGGTCTCACCTTCTCCCTCCGTACAGGCCTCTGATCTCATCACAAGGCCAGAGCTTCCAGGCAGCCTCTCCTCATAAAGCCGCCTGAGTCTGAATTTTTAAAAACTAGAGGAGAGAGAAAGGCATCCCAGTATAAGCCAAGCTCTGTGGAGCTGGAACCCTGGGTTCAAGAGGGAAAAAGACACTGGCATCTGTTGGGCCCTCACCGAACACAGACTGCTGGACATTCTCCCATTTCCCAGCTCAGCAAACTGAGGCTCAGCACCGCGAGGGGACCTGTCCAAGGTCACAGAGCCAGTCCACAACCAAGCTGGGATTTACACCAGCCCTTTCTGTTCCTCTGGGGATGTTCACGACTGCATGGCTACTATCCATTTCAGACTCTCCCTTTGCTCTTCTCCTAATGCAAACTGCCCCAAACAGAGCCGTTTGCTGTGCGTTTACTATGTGCCAGGCACTGCATAAGCACGTCATACACGGCATGTCATGGAAGCTTCCCGACTGTCCTGTTGCCTCCACTTCACAGGTAAGAACACAGGGCCCGACAGAAATCAAGTTACTCACACTCGGTCACAGGCTGACAGGGAGCAAAGGCAGGTTTCAAGTTCAGGCCTTCCTGCAGAAAAACTTTTAAGCACCAGATTAGAGGGTAGACATGCCCATCTTTAGGGCCCTGCCAATCTTGTGACTTCACAGAGAACTCATGCAGCCTTGGAGTGGGAAGGTCAGATCGCCGTTAGGGCAGAGCCTCTGTACCAGAGAGCAGGCCTAGCTCTTCTGCCTCCAAGGCCAGGCCAGACATCAAAGGGCATGTGGTCCCCAAGACACTTGGCCACACCAGGAAACACTGTTATATAAGGGGCAACATGTGTGGGGAGAGCAGCAGGCATGGGAAGGAGGGGGTGGGAGAGGGGACATTGGACTGGGTTGTGAATGATGGTTAGGAGTTTGCTGGGCTGGGAAAGGCATTCCAGACCGAGGGACCAGCAAAAGCCAAGACCCAAATGGGCGAAAGGAGCTGAAATGTGCAGGCTCTCTAGGAGTTTGGGAGCAAGAGGAAGCCTCAGGGCTGGGAGAAATAAAGCAGGCATCACGTGGCTACCTTTAACTTGCTGGGTGTCACTGGGCCACTGGTGCACCCTCTTTGGGCTTTGGCTTCCTCATCTGATAATAAGCAGACACGAGAACTGACTGATCCCAAGAGGGACCCCAGGCGGGGTTGTTAAAAAGGGCATATCTGTAGGCCAACTTAGATGCTGCCTGTGCCCGGAAAAGTTTTCCTACCACACCCTTCCCACCTTAGAACAAGGAGTTGAGGCTCAGGCCCCATTTCCAAAGTGGGTGGACTTGGCACCTAAGCTGATTGGACCAGCTTGACCTCTCTGTGTTCATTTACAGCAGCAGTTTCAAGGGCAGGGGTTTGAAAACATGCTCCAATTGATAAATTTTTCTCTCACTGGAAACTGCAGCCTCCAGAAAGGAAGTTTATCTTCGGGTGATTTACTTATTGTAGAGAAGGTGAAATGTCTCACTGCTCGTCCCGCAAGTGCCCTCTCTTCCAAAACAGCACAAAGGACTCGTCATATCTGCAGGGCAGGGGACGTGCAACAGGCTCTCAATGTGATCGGTGACTAGCGTGGGAAAACCGCTAAATGCACACGTCTATCGGTTTCTCTGCTTAACGGGGGCTCCTCCAGGCCAAAAGCTGGCTTTGATTCCCTTCTGTGACCCCATGGTCCACCAGGGCCTGGCACAAATCTGGATATTTTCTTGATATTATAAGCAGCCTGATGGTTTTCTGCCTGGGAGGTGGCTTAGGGTCATGGTTAGCACATCATCTCTGGAGTCGGGCTGAGACCTGGGTTCAAATCTGACCCTATGATGCACTTGAGGCCTGAACTTGGGCATGAATTTTCCCCAGCTGTAAAATGGGGATAATGATTCCGGTCTCCAGGAATTATTTCTCCACTCTGAGGAGTGCATGTGTGGAAGCTCTATATAAGCTGGAAAAGGCCCAATAATGTTCTAGCCTCCTTGACTGACTTAGACAAGGTAATGCAGCCAGACCTCAAATTCTCAGCTCCTGGCTCCCCTCCCTCCCTCATCCAGCAATAACAGCGTAAGATTCAAGGATATCCATACACCACACACAAAAATAGACTCCAAATGGTTGAAAGACCTAACTGTGAGACAGGAGTCCATCAACATCCTAAAGGAGAACACAGGCAGCAACCTCTTCGACCTCAGCCGCAGCAACTTCTTCCTAGAAACATCGCCAAAGGCAAGGGAAGCAAGGGCAAAAATGAACTACTGGGACTTCATCAAGATAAAAAGCTTTTGCAAAGCAAAGGAAACAACAAAACCAAAAGACAACCGACAGAATGGGGGAAGATATTTGCAAATGACATATCAGATAAAGGGCTAGTACCCAAAATCTATAAAGAACTTATCAAACTCAACACCCAAAGAACAAATAATCCAATCAAGAAATGGGCAGAAGACATGAACAGACATTTTTCCAAAGAAGACATCCAAATGGCCAACTGACACATGAAAAAGTGCTCAATGTCGCTCGGCATCAGGGAAATCCAAATCAAAACCTCAATGAGATACCACCTCACACCAGTCAGAATGGCTAAAATTAGCAAGTCAGGAAATGACAGATGTTGGCAGGGATGCGGAGAAAGGGGAACCCTCCTACACTGTTGGTGGGAATGCAAGCTGGTGCAGCCACTCTGGAAAACAGTATGGAGGTTCCTCAAAAAGTTGAGAATAGAGCTACCATACGATGCAGCAATTGCACTACTGGGTATTTACCCCAAAGATACAAAAGTAGGGATCTTTCGGGTACGTGCACCCCGATGTTTATAGCGGCAATGTCCACAATAGCCAAACTGTGGAAAGAGCCAAGATGTCCATCAACAGATGAATGGATAAAGAAGAAGTGGTATATATATACAATGGAATATTATGCAGCCATCAAAAGGAATGAGATCTTGCCATTTGCAACGACGTGGATGGAACTGGAGGGCATTATGCTGAGCGAAATAAGTCAAACAGAGAAAGACATGTATCATATGACCTCACTGATATGAGGAATTCTTAATCTGAGGAAACAAACTGAGGGTTGCTGGAGTGGGGGGTGGGGTGGGAGGGATGGGGTGACTGGGTGATAGACACTGGGGAGGGTATGTGCTCTGGTAAGTGTTGTGAATTGTGCAAGACTGTTGAATCTCAGATCTGTACCTCTGAAACAAATAATGCAATATATGTTAAGAAAAAAAAAAAGAAGAAGATAGCAGGAGGGGAAGAATGAAGGGGGGAAATTGGAGGGGTAGACGAACCATGAGAGACGATGGACTCTGAAAAACAAACTGAGGGTTCTAGAGGGGAGGGGGGTGGGAGGAGGGGTTAGCCTGGTGATGAGTATTAAAGAGGGCATGTTCTGCATGGAGCACTGGGTGTTATGCACAAACAATGAATCATGGAACACTACATCTAAAACTAATGATGTAATGTATGGGGATTAACATAACAATAAAAAAATTTAAAAAAAAAGATTCAAGGATAATTGCTGTCCTTCCTATGGTGCCAGAAGTCACATCACCTCATCTTTGTCTCAGGACCCCCAGCATTCGGGATGAGGCCCAGCACACAGGGGCGCCTATCCTTCAGGTGAGTCAAGTGTTTCTGGGAGGACTCTGCCCTCGGCTGAGGTCACTCTCCCACAGTCTAACCTTTCCCAACCTTGGGTTACCAGCCCCTTCTGGAATCTCCCTGTCCACTGAAGCTACCCCATTTGCTCTGGGATCCTGGGCCCCTCACTGTCCTCTCAGGGTCTGTCTTCCCTGTCTCTGCTCTGTACATGACGAAGATGGACTGGTAGCCCCACCTGCTCACACATTTTGGGCACTAGGAAAATTCCCCAAAATGAGTTGGAGATGTTGACATGAGTCAGGGGTGTCTGCTGGCCCAGAAACATGACCAACCTGCAGGGCTAGTCTCAGGACATGGAACTGGGGAGGAGCAGATGCCCACGGAACCCCCCCGCCCTGCCCCACTGTGGTTTGAGAAGCACCGAGGACTCGACTCTGCTAAGGAAGAGGCTGAGCAAAGGCAGGTGGGCGGAAGGCCGTGTGGCCTGTGGAATGGTCCAGGCAGCTGAGCCAGGCGACCCAGAGTAAACCATTTCATCTGTGAACACCAGCCTCTTCTGAAAAATGGGAATGATGACTCATGGTTGTACATCACATACCTCAGAATATTTTGTTCTCTTCTCCCTGAGGACTTTCCGTAAAATAGGATCTCAGACACCCTCCGCCCCTGCCCCAGTCAAGCTTTTCTCTGACTTCCAACTCACAGCCTAGCAGAGCAGGTGGGCAAATCTGACGGGGAGCTGTACCCTGCCATCTGGCAGACTGCGTGACCTTGGGATCTGATTTAGCCTCTCTGGGCCTCAGAGTTTTTTTTTTTTTTTTTTTTTTTTTTTTTTTTTTTTTTTTTTTTTTTTAAAGATTTTATTTATTTGTTTGAGAGAGAGAGAATGAGAGAGAGCAAGCACATGAGAGGGGGGAGGGTCAGAGGGAGAAGCAGACTCCCTGCCGAGCAGGGAGCCCGATGCGGGACTCGATCCCGGGACTCCAGGATCATGACCTGAGCCGAAGGCAGTCGCTTAACCAACTGAGCCACCCAGGCGCCCTGGGCCTCAGAGTTTTGACCACGGACTGGGATGTGGCTAGCACTGGGCCAGGGTATCAGAAGCCCTGAGTCTCAACAAAGAGCAGTTCCTTCTACCTCCTCCACCTTTCCCAGCACCCAGTGCTGTTTATTTCTCAGGGGTTGGGGGACCGAGGTAAAGCAAAAAGAGAGAGCCAGAAGCCCCAGGATTAGAGGAGATGAGCGTAGATTTGGCCTGGGCTGGCCCTCTGGGAGCTGGGAAGGCCCAGCCAGGTGGCTGGTGTTCTGAGTTCCTTGGCTGATCACGGCCAATCAAAAATGCTCAGCTTTTGGTGGGATGTATTTCCCTGGTCCCAGGTCCAATGGCACTGGGGACAGAGTGGCAAACAGGGGAGAGGGGCATAAGGGATGGGGATCGGTGATCAGTGCAAATGCAGCTACCAGAGGAACCCAGGCAGGATGTAAGACCGGCCTTGAGGCTCCCAGGCCTGTGAGGGCAGGGACCAGAGCCTCCTCCCTATGCCTCTGCCCCAGTTCCCCCTTCTAGCTCCAGTCACCCTAAGCAGACACTGTCTGGCGCAGAGCAGGTGCTCCCCATTGCTGGCAGACACCTGACAAGGTCACCGGCATGGGTGACAGCCCTGCCCACCTCAGCACCAGTTGATATGACAGAGCGTGATGGGGGATGCACCACCCTAAGTCATCTCTTCAAACCCTAATGACAACAATCCTTAAAAGGCGAGTACTATTATAGCCCCATTTTACAACCGAGTGTGCTACAGTTCAGAAAGGCTAGGTCACCTGCCTGAGGTCACACAGCTGCTACGTGGCAGGCCTAGGTGGGGACCCGGGTTGGTGTGACTCCAGGCCTGGGCTTTTCACCTGTCTACACACACCTTCCACACTGCACTCACAGCTCCGGGAAGCCTCTTCACAAAGACAGGGATTGTTGCTATCATTACTGTTGTTTTCTAAAACCCAAGGTTATGAAAGGTTTTCCTTTTTCGCCCTGCCTTTTTCTTGATGTACAGAAAAGCAAACTACACAGCCTGCTAATTTCTGCAGTCTCAGACAATCAGAATTCCAACTGTCTGGGAGACCCAACCTAAGAAAGCAAGAAATTAATCTTTTCAAAGTTAACGTCTTGGAGGCGTCGCGGCAGTATTTGGCTTGGACGTATCCTCGCTATCCTAATGCAGATGAAACCCCACATTTAATAAGGCTAAGACAACTCGGACAACATAAGAAACATAACAGGATATTGCAGAGAGATTAGGGAGCTTCCTCTGGATGGCGTGGATGGGCCGTGGCGAGGGCAGAGCGGGGGCCGGACGGCGCGGTCTAGCCCGGGGGCCCCCGCGAGCCGAGGCCCGATCCGATCCCAGGCCGCCCTGAGCACGGAGAACCTGGGCAGGGGGCGGCCGGCTCCTCGCTGCGCCTCCCGGCCCGCCTGGTGCGTGAGCGGAGGCTCCGCAGGCTAAATGTAAACCAGCTGCCGGGCCTGGAGTGTTACAGTTGGACGGGGCGGGGAAGGCTTACCTCATGAAAGAACTGTGCACACGGCTGCTGGAAAGATAATAAAAGGATTAACTGCTATTTTAGTGGGCCATTTACTCTTCAATCAAAGTGTCTCATCTATTTCCTGTTCTCCAGAGGATCCGGGTCCAAAATTCCTTTGTCTATTACAGCACATGGTAGCAGAGGCCTGTCATGAAAAATTAATAATTTTACAGGGAAGGGAGATTTTATTTATTTGGGTGCCCCTTCCCCTGGGTCACCTACTGCGCCAGCGATGCAGGAAGGGGCCGCGCTCCCATGGCGGGCGGGGAGGAGCTCAGAGGAGGTCTCTGCCCCAACTCTGGATGATGGCACCCAGGCAGGGCCCCAGAGAACAATGAGTGTAACAGGACCATCTACACAAACAAAAGCATCACAGTTTAGGAAGATGTGGGTTCAGATTTCACGCTAATGGTTACTAGCTGTGCAACCACGGGCAAGTTACTTCTATTGTTGTTACTATTATTACTGTGACGATGATAGCCTCTATTACTGTTGTTGGTTACTGTTTGCCCCTAACTACCTGTGTGAACTGGGGCAAATTATGCAATGGGAGCGCCAGTTTCCTCATCTGTAAAATGGGGGTTAATAGTATCTATCCCAAAGAGTTGTTACGAGGACCGCACGGAGTTATCACTTAGAATGGCTCCTGGGGCACCTGGGAGGCTCAGTGGGTTAAGCATCCAACTCTTGATTTTGGCTCAGGTCATGATCTCAGGGTGGGGAGATCAAGCCCCACGTATGGCTCCATGCTGAGCATAGAACCTGCTTAAGATTCTCTCGCTCCCTTTCCCTCTGCTCCTCCCCCTGCCAAAAGAACGGCTCCTGCATGTAGTCAACACTGAGAAGCTGCTTGCTAGTATTATCACCATAAGCCTGAACCCCTCCAGAGGCAAGATAAGGTATTCTCATAGTAGCAGGTAGAAGATCGGCTGGACTCCATTGAACCCTTGTTGCTTCATCTGTACAACCTTGGTTTTACAGGACTTTTATAAAGATTAAATGCAAACCGTGGGTGAGTACAGACATGGCTTGAACATCACCTCCTCCATGAAGCCCTTCTGGGCCTCCCGTCCCTGGGCCTATACAAACTCCATGCAGAACCTGTCCACACCCATCTCCCACCCCTTACTGACCATGGGTGCCTGCAGGCGAAGACCTTGGGAAGTCCAGGTCTGGGTCCCCAGAGCCAGGCACAAGCCAGGTGTAAGCCAGTGTTCTGTGGAGTTTGCTGAATCAAGTGAGATCCTGGCTGGCCCATAGAGAGAGATTCCCACATTGCACTGGGTAAACTGGGCCTCTCTGACCTGCTCACTAGGCCTCCGTTTCCCAGAAAACAGGCAGGGAAGGCTAGATTATCTCCAAAGTCCCTGCAGTCCACACGGGCACTCCCACATGCTGTAATTCCACACGAAGGCCACTGACCACACTGTGCCAGGGCTTGGGCCTCCACATCAGCCCCTTGCCAACACCAGTAGGATCCCCCACAGGAGAGGAGACGTGAAGGACTGCTGCTTAGCAGCTCTCAGCTCCAGGGTCTCAGAGGGAGAAGGGGCCCTCTGTCTTCTGGAAGTCTGTGGTCATCTCCTTCCAGGTGGGGGCATGCCTTTCCTCAAGCCATGTGTCACAACACCCCAGACAAACAGAGGCATCCCCAGGACTGGCCCGGCCACCAGCTCCTTCCAGCATGCCCTCAACCCCAAGACACATGATGAAGTCAAATTCTCAGCCTGCCCAGCTCAGCCTCTCCCCACAACACCAACACACCAACCACGCGCTCCCTCCTGTTCCTGTCCTTTTGCAGAGGCTGTTCACCACCCCACTTGTCTATAAAGTGACCTCCTCCTCATCCTCAAGACCCAGCCCCCTTGAGCTGAATAAGCTGGTCCAGTTGCATGCCCAGACCACAGCTCCACAAGCAGATAGGGCCCCAAGGGTGACCACCTGGTTCCAGGAAGGGGGAGTTTATGCTGCCAGTTGCCAAAGCTTTCTGCCTCCCCTCTGGCCCCTACAAATGCTGCCCTGGGCCTTGAGCAGGAACAGAAGTGCACCCCTTCCCAGACCAAACAGTTCACGAAGCAGGGTCCAGCATCGGTGACAGCATGCTAATGCCAGAGAACTTGACGTTGGCTAGGACGCGGTCTTGCAGACCAGACCCGCTGCTGCTTCCCCTGCCTCACCAATGCCCCAGTGGCTGAGAAGGCGGAGCTGGGCCTTGGAAGACTGGGCGGCTCCTCCAGCCCTTCCATTCCCGGGCAGGTGCCTCTCCCGGTGGGGTAGCTGGGCCTTGGGGGTAGGCACAGCAGGTCTCCTGAGGATATCAGGGACAAAGACTCTGATATGGATTTCCACCACCACGAAAGCACAACGCAGAAATGACAAATCAGAGGGGCTGGAGCCTAGGTGCCCACAGTTCATGTGTGTGTGTTCCCGGGAAACAGGTTCTACCCCAGCCTCGTCACTGCTGGATCCTTATAGGTTAACCCTGGCCTTACCCCAAAACCTGCCCAAGGGAGCCACAGCTCCCAGGCTGGATGCCTGTGAGGACACGGCCCTCCGTGGAGGCCCAGAGACCCTCACCGGGAAGGCTGCCCGATGAAGGCCCCGCACTGGAGGAAAGCAGGTGTCCACGACGCACCTGACCCCTGGTGGGTGAGATGGTGAGCATCTGCCCGGGCCTGCTCTGACCTCAGAGCGTGTACTGTCACGACCCGAACAAGTGTGTTTGATCAGGCGGTACGCCTTGGGATGGGGGATGGGACACCTGGTGAGCAGAGGAGCCAAGACTCCCCGTGGGGGGTGGGGGGGCAGACTGTCCTGACCAGTGGCCACATCCACAGCATCGGTCCTTCCGTCCTCGACCGCAGGGGATCCCCGCCAGCCCCCAGCTCAGGAGCCCCCCCCGGGAAGCCATCCCTAGTGCGGAGGTGGGGGCTGCGCTGCTCGGCCTGGCGGCCGTGGGAACTCACCATGCACTTGTTGGGCTTCTCGCCCGAGTGCACCCTCATGTGGATGAGCAGCTTGTAGCGGGCGTTGAAGGGCTTGTAGCGGCGCACGCAGCCCGCCCAGAAGCAGGTGAAGTCCTCGCCCTTGCGCTGGTCAACGTGGCTCTTCTCGATGTGCCGCACCAGCTCCTCTTGCTGCTCGTAGGCCGCACAGCAGTCCACCCACCGGCAGGCCTGCCGGCCCGCCGCCCCCCTGCCCAGACCCAACCCCAGGCCTCCAAGGCCCGAGCCCGGCGGCAACTGAGGCGCAGGGTAGGGGGGAGGCAGGCCTTGCTGGGGAGGCGGCCCAAAGAGATCTGAGAACTCGTCCGCGGGCTCCTGCTTCAGGAAGCCCCCCTTCCGGCAGGCTTCCAGCTGCAAACCACCCTCGTGGCTCTCCGTGGTCGCAGGGCCAGGCCGGGCCCGCTTGGGAGGCCCCCCCAGCTCTCCTGGCAGCGGGGGGCTCTGGAGTCCATTGATGCAGGTGACCAGAGCTGTCTGGGAAGAGCGGATGATGGAGGTGACATCGGAGGAGGCGCAGGGTGAGGAGGAGGCCGAGGAGGTGGGGGGCAGGCCCAGGAGGCAGCAACGCTTTAGGCTACCCTCAGGGAGGTGGGCCTCAGGCGGGGGGCCCAGGCCAGAGCTGGGTTCGCAGCCCAGAAGGTAGCAGGAAGGTGCGGGGTTAGCGAGGCCTCGGCCCGGCAGGTCCAGGTCTGTGTGCAGGCCAGTGGCTGGCGGGGCCCGGCAGTGAGCGGACAAGGGTGTGCGAGCTTCTGTCATGGCCTGGTAGTCAGGCAGGGACTCCTGCTTGATGTGCTGCGTGGCCGGAAGGCCACCATTCACATACGTGGCCTGAGGTCTGGGCGACCTGGAAGACAGGGAGCAGAGAGGCCGTGAGGGGGGGCACTCCACAGAGGGAGGCCCCGGTGGGGGACAGCAGGGAACCTGGGACCAAGGGATGGGAAGCCCAGAGCAGGGGTGGAGGTGGAGGGCTGGAAGCAGAGGGAGAGAGAAGCCAGAGGCTGGAGGTCTGGTCAGCAGGGAAGAATATGGGGGCAAACAGGAGAGAGAGAGAAAGAGGACGGAGCTGGGAAGAGGTTCAAGAAAGGCAGGAGGTCTGAAGAGGATGCCAGGAAAGAGTCCCGGGTCATCCTTTTACCAAATCCAGCTTGCCCTCTCCAGCCCCGGCTGCCATCCTGCCCTGTCGCTGAGGCCTCCCTAGGGTCTGCCCTGACCTCCCCATGACCTTCTAGTGAGTTCTGGAGGAAGAAGGCTAAGACTGGCATTTGGAGAGACATCCAGGTCCAGTTTGTTTTAAATTCGGCCTACTTGTTCCTTAGATCTTTCTTAATTTTTGTAATCTTTTTAAGTTTCTAGAAATGTTAATTCTGTGGTATTTTGCCCCAAGCAATCTGTCTTTTCCACAGTGAATGTCAGTGGGTTGGGGGTCTGAAACACAAGTCATGGTGACGAGGGGCATCCCAAGAATGACTGAGGAAAAGCCTGGTGGGGTGGTCCCGGGATTTCAAGCCCAGACATTGTGACTGCACGAAACACAACTCTGGGGGAGGCTGTGGGCAGGCAGGCTGGGAGGGCAGCACAGGGGAGGCAGGAGACCGAGGTTTGAGGTCAGGCTCAGACACTCCCCGCTGCACAAAGCTGGGCAAGGCACTCTGGGCCTCTCTCCTCATCCCGACACTGGAATGATTCTCCTCCTGAGAGTGATGATGGTGTGATGGGTCTTCAGCACGCATGTGGTACACGTGTTCCGAGAGAGGGCCCTCCCCAAATGCAGGACATGTAAGTGCAGGCAGAGGCCCCAGGATCCCCGGCCACCAGCCAGGTGACGCTGGACGGAGGGTCAAAGAAGCACCTTGGCTGGCTGGGCACAACAGGAAGCCTGCTTATGTGCTCAAAGCCTGACGAGGACACCCCACGTGTCCCTGGGCCTGTCTGAGCCTCAGCTTCCTCACCTGTAAAACAAGGACTAGCCCTCACTGCCTCAGAGGGTGGCTGCCAGGATCAAGAGGGACAGCAGATGCTGTGACAGCCCTCTGGAGAGACAATGGCAGGGTGAATGGTGCGTTTATTACTGCCAGATCACCGTCAGTGTTCCGTAGCTCTCTGCAGAGGGGCTGTGGGATCATCACCTGTCCCTGCTTCCCACGTGGCCCTGCAGCCCAGCCTCCCTCTCTGGCTCCCTGCAGCTGGGGCAGCCCCAGCACTACTCAGGAGGAGGAAGGGGGGGCACAGGGGAGAAAGACAGAGCCCAGAGGCGCTCAGAGAGCATGGGTTCCATCCCCACGACTGCACAGACAGGAAAGGAGCCAAGAGGGCACAGGGCTTGCCCACAGTCCCGAGCAGCAAGCCGGTGACGGGGCTTGGGCCGGGAGCCAGGCTCCCCTTCTCCTGGGGGTGTGCATTTCTCCGGGATAAACCTGAAGTGCTCCCCAAATAAAGGCTTGTGAAAAGGGCCCTTCTGTTTCTCAGCTACACTTGACCAATTCTCTGCCTCACCCAGCAAAGACCTCTCTTCCCTGTCCAGAGCGCAGCCACTGGGTGGAATCAGAAGGAGCGTGGACTCCAAGGTGGACAGCAAATGCACATCCCCTTCCCCGGGCCTGGGGACGCTGGGCCACCGCTGCCAGCAGAAGAGCCCTGAGGAGCTTAAAGATCTGATAGGAAAGTTGTGACTTCGTGAAGCTTAAAAAATAAATAAATAAAAGCATAGCCGTCCTTGCATGGTCGTCATCCTGGGCCTGGCAGAGGTGGGCCTCCAGGTAAGCATCTGTTTGGAACCAATCCCTTTTAAAAACAGCATCAGGCTTAAGGACCAGCAGCAGAGAACAGCCGTAGCGCCTGTGACTGAATTACCCGAATACGACAATAGAACCTCCCATGGCAGCAGGTGGGGAGAGGGCAACTAGGCTGTGGTGTCTCCTGGCCCCAAATGCCAGCTGAGGCAGCCTCCTGCTTGCCCTCTCTGTCGCTCTGTCCCCAGCAGGCCTGCGGCCGCTCCCATCCTGCCCCACACCTGAGCCCTGGGCTCCCCAGGCGACTCCCGTCACACATCACACGTCTGGAAACTGAGCAGGGGTCCCTGGACAGAGCAAACAAGTGCTGAGCAGCCCTGCGGGCCGGGCGCCTTCCCGAGGGCCATCCCACGCAACCCCACCGCAACAGAACCATGTGTGCTATCTGCTGAATGCATAATCAAATTCTTCAGGGGGAGAGCCCACCATCTGGTGCATACTTAGGAAAACCGAAGCAGCTTGCCCAAGCGCCCAGAAGCAGGCAGTGTTACAGCAGGAATTGGGACCTCGATCTGTCTGAACCAGCAGCCTGTGATTTTCCCACAGCACTGTCCTGCCAGGGGCCCAGCCTCCCCCTCTGCAAAATGATGGAACTTGATGACCATTACGTTTCCTGGCAGCCTCAACGTTCCGAGCGTCAAGGACTCCAGTGTTCTTCTGTCTGTCATCCTGGACCCTGAAGGGAGTTGCTGAATTTGGGAAAACTAGCATTCCTCCGACAGAGGCTCAAGGGGACAGGAGGGTGACTTCGGATCTCGTGGGGTCTGTGTACCCACTGGTTCAGGGGCTCAAGCCTGGGCGAAGGGCCAGAGAGGTCCCTCTGCAGGCTTTTCCCTCTGTGCTGGGTGATGCTGGGGACATGAGACGGTTCACAAACCAGGTCCCTGCCCTTGAGAGGCTTCCCTTCTCATGGGGGAGACGGAGCACCGGCTCTCATGGGAACAGTTAAACTCTGCTGAGGGGTGGGCAGAGTTCTGGCAAACATAAGAGACCAAGGTGGTGGGCGGTGTGGGCTCTGAAGGCTGAGGCATGAAGATGTGAAAGTGTGTGGCCCACTGGGCCCAAGGCCAGAAGGCCAGCATGACGGGTGGGCAGGCAGGGGCCAGATCTCAGGGTGCCTTCCCATACTACTGGGGGCCTGTGTACTCTGTTCCTATCCTCATCTTACACATAAGAAGACGAGGCCCAGGAAGGGTCAGCATCTTGCCCAAGGTCACCCAGAAAGTCAGTGATGGAGCTAGGCCTCAAACTACATGTAATAATACATTCTACTGACAATAGTGCTGGTGGGTAGTCATTTTCAGCACAGAAATGACAAAATCAGGGTATTGCCGAAGTTACTTGAAACTCTCACCACTTGCTGGGTGACCTCGGGCTAGTTTTGTGGCCTCTCTGCCTCAGTCTCCCCACCCTCTGACAGATGGGAGTTGAGTGAGGTGCTAACACGGTAAGTGCTTGGCCTCCTGTGTGGCAAGTACAAGCACTCCAGGATTGTCACTTATTGGTGGTGACGATTAAATGAGAGATGTGCACAGGCAGCAGGCCCTTGCAAAGTGGGAGGGATTTTTATTAGCATTAGAAAGCTGGGCTGGAGGCAAGGAGGACCCCAGGAACCCAGGCAGTGGATCAGGGGGCTAGAGGACAGGAGGCGGGGCAGCAAGGAGAGGAGTCCCCAACACAAGGCAATCCAGTGGGAAGGAGAAGGGACAGGGTCTGACTGGGTGGGGGACAGGGGCTGGAGCCCTCTTTTGCTTTAGGAAAATGAGGGAGCGTGACGGTGCCAGATCAGCAGCAGAAATGGCAGTAGCTCAGGATGATGCTAGCGTGGGGTTCTAGGTATGGGTTCTAGGCATAGGCTCTCTTGCGGTCTGAATTCTCAAAATGACACTCAAAATGACACATACTTCTGATCATCTGTATAAAAAAAAATAGCAACTACCCTATGACCCCGTAATTGCACTACTAGGTATTTACCCATAGGATACAAACATAGTGATCCAAAGGGGCACCTGCACCCCAATGTTTATGGCAGCAATGTCCACAATAGCCAAAATATGCAAAGAGCCCAGATGTCCATCAACAGGTGAATGGATAAAGAAGATGTGGTATACATATATACAATGGAATACTACTCAGCTATCATAAAGAATGAAATCTTGCCATTTGCAAGGACATGGATGGAACTAGAGTGTATTATGCTACGCAAAACAAGTCAATCAGAGAAAGACAAGTATAGGATTTCACTCATATGTGGAATTTCAGAAACAAAACAGATGAATGTAGGGAAAGGGAAAATAAAATAAGATGAAAATAGGGAGGCAAACCATGAGACTCTTAACTCTAGGAAACAAACTGAGGGTTGATGGAGGGAAGGGGGGGTGGGGAATGCGGTAACTGGGGGATGGGCTTTAAGGAGGGAACTTGAAGTATGAGCACTGGGTGTTGTATGCAACTGATGAATCACTCAATTCTACCTCTAAAACTAGTAATACATTAAGTGTTAACTAAATTGAATTTAAATTATAAAATAAATAAACAAATAAAAACCCAGTTGCTTTAGCTTTCCCTAGGTTAGCATAGCTTCTGCCCTGAGATAGAAAGAATTTCCCTGGAGGAACCAGATGCTGCTGGTGGAGCCTCAGTGAATAATCAAGCAGATAAATGCATTGGACTGTCACCGAACGTACAGCTCGAAACTAAGAGGCTCGCTCCTTGTTACGTATTAAATTGTGTCCCTCCAAAATGTGTATGTTGAAATCCTAACCCCCCGTGTGATGGTCTTTGGAGATAGGGCCTTTCAGGAGGTAATGAAGGTTAAATGAAGTTGTAAGGGTGAGGCCCTAATCCAGTATGACTGGCGTCCTTATAAGATGAAGAGCGTGCAAACAGTGGAAAGGCCACCACAGGAAGGTGGCCATGTGTAAGCTAAGGAGAGAGGCCTGAGGAGAGACCAAACCTGGGGACACCGTGATCTTGGACTTCCAGCCTCCAGAACTGTGACAAAATACATTTCTGTTGTTTCAGCAACTGGGCTGTGGTGTTTTGTCCAGGCAGCTCGCGCACACTAACACTCCTGTAAGTCAGAAGGCTCCCTAGTATCACCGAAGGTCTCAGGGAGTCTACATTTTCAAAGGAAACTGGCTCTGTGTGGGAAGAATCAGCATGCTGCTATGTACTCCTCTCTCTCACCTGAAGCTCTCCCTGGAAAGTAAGCTCCACTGGGGAGAGCCCTGCTTCCTTTGCCAAGGCAGTGAGGTGCAGGGGCTGAGCCGGGGGCACAGAGGTCTGCCTGTGGTTGACGTCTGCCTGTCAGCAGACCAGAGGGCACAGAGGCACAGCTGGGACCCCGGGAGAGCCACAGGAGGCAGATTCCAGCCTGACAGACAATGCGATAGAAGCTCTGTCCACAAGTGGGCATCACGGGAAATGTGCAGGCATCGAATGAGGGTCACCCGGCAGGGCTCTGGGAGGCATGGCTTCCTAGTGCAGGAGATGGCCCCAGGTGGAGGAACCCCTCTCCACGCTCTGAATGGTCCAGGCTTTGGCACTATAATGTGTATGCCCCCTCAGCTGGGTTTTCCTTCCCCATCCCACCCCTGAATCTTCCTCTTCTGAAATTACTGATTCTCTGTGAAAAGCCACCTCAGCTTCTGCAATGGGGAAACCTACCTCAATAAAACCATCTCTGTCTCTCATGAGGTACTGCAATGTGGGGGGTTCGAGGCCTAGACCAGGCAGCCGTCATTGTGCTACTGGCCTCTGGCTGGTCCCTGGCCCTCTCGTGCCTCAGGTTCCCTGTGTATCCCACAATGAGGCAGACTAGATGAGGTCCGGAGGCCCTCGGGGTTGGCCTTCAGGAAGCACCCACAGAAGGCAGCTGATGGGTGAGGATGGAGCACATACCTGCTAGGGTGGGGGAAATGCAGGAGCCTCTCGCAGGCTGGGGGCTGGCCCCGGGGTGGTGGGGTGCCCGCAGGGAGAAAAAGGCCCTGGCGGCAGGTGGGGCCGGGGCCCTCCGCAAGGTCCAGGTCCAGCAGGCTCTTGTCTGAGCCTGGGGTGCAGTGGCCGTAGCTCCCGTTCACTATGCAAAGAAAGACAGGAAGAGGAAAGAACATGAGTGGGGGCAGCCTGCAGAGGGGGGCAGGGAGAGGGCAGTCATTAGGGCACAGGGTGGGACACAGCAGCCTTGAGCCCACACTCACTGAACCCCTGCTGCATTCAAGGCACCAAGATCCATTATTTAATTTCCATAATCACCAGCGGGATCAGGAGCAAAATCCCCAATACTCAGATGCGGATGCTGAGCTCCCGCGGCTGAATGACTGTTACACAAACACTGAACCCTTATGATGTACCAACACTCTGGTCGGGGCAGGAAACACTGGCGAACCAGGCGGACAAGCTCCTGCCTCACAGACTGACCCTCAGGTTGGCCACCAAACACTTGTTTGACAAGGCTCACAGACACGTGCTGGGGCTGCACTGCTCAGCAGGCTGGTGAGCGGCATGGACGTCGTAGGTCACAGAGTAGGTTCTCACTAGACACCATCTGCTCTTGTTATTACCAAAGCTCAATCTGCATTATTTCCCAGATTGCATTACACCACAGAAACACGGTACACAGTTATTCACAGCTCCGTATTCTCCACGGTTCTTTGACAGCCTAACTGTCGTATGCCCTGCCCTGCCCAGTGACGGGGTTCTTAGGAAGACTAACTGGGGGAGAAGATGGGAATGAAAACCCTGAGAAAATCTGTATAAAGTGCACCAGAACTGTTAGGCGTAGTTGGAATAAGCTCCTTCCCCTCTCTGGGCTTCAGCGTTCTCTTCTACAGCGTGACATGGGTGAATCTGGACACTATCTTCTTAGGCTTTCTGTCCTGGCACCTGGCAGCAATGACCTTAAGGAGTGAAGACATGGGCTTTGGGCCTGATGGACCTCGGTGTGAGCCCAGACTGCCCCCAAGCAAGTCTGTGCCTTGAACAAATTCCCCCCCGAGGCTGACCCTCTGCTCCCAGGTGTACAATGGGGACAGCCGTGTCACGTCTCCAGCGATGCCATGAGGTTTTGAGAGCTGAGGTGCAAAGCCCCCAGCACAGTACTAGCAACTCGCACGTGTGCTCCAAGAATGGAAATTGTCCTCGCTGTCAAACAGCACTTGGGAAAGCATGAAGTGTCGGACAGATGTCATAAAGCATTATTAATAGGCTCAAGCATTGTCCAGGTACCGTCCACTCTGAGCAGGATGAGCCATTAAGCTGAGCAAAGAGCTGACACCAGGTCCGGACTAGCCGCCAAGACTGAGGATGAGGAGAATTACAGGAGAAGCACCTTCGCCGAGCAGGACATGCAGGCGCTGGGTGCAGGCTGGTGGTTTTCACCACTGTCTCCCTGGACCCCCCGCCCTGCCCTCTGAGGGAGGTCATCCTCACTGCAGAGACAAGGCAAGAGGCTCAGGGAGCTTAGGGTACTCACCTGAGATCACACCACTAGTAAGAATCTGGGCTGGATCTCGGGCTCAGGTCTGTCAGACCCAAACCCCAGTTCTGAATTGCTGTGTAACAAAAAGTGGCATCTTAGACAAAATCCCGACCCCAGCCTCAAGGAATCCACCTCCACCAACCCTAATTCCAGCCCAATCCAGAGGCAGGCCCTTCCGCCCAGGAGGCCCGTCACTCAGGGCTCACTCGCCGTGTGCCCACAGCTCTGACAGGCACCAGGCATCCACCTGCCGAGCACAGTACAGTTTGCAAAGCGGAATGCAAATGCCCTGTCCCAGGGCAGGGGAGGGGCTCGGAGGAGCCTCTGCCTTCCCAGGCACAGGCGAGCCTGCTCCAGAAGGTACGGATGAAAATTCGCTCAGAAGCCCCCCTCACCTTCCCCGGCCGGGCCCTGGGCTCATTCCTGCTACAAGGAACGCTCACTCCCGCTGGCCCTGGCTGCTGCTGGGCCAGCCCCTCACAAGCTTATTTTTTAATAACTTGGTTGTTTTTTAATTAAAAAGAAATCCCTGGTAACAAATGTGAACGGCCTGAGTTAATGAGAGCAGGCTGCCGCTCGTTTAGCTCCGTCTCAGCTTGGCGGTCTTTCCCTGTTCCAAATCGTTTCTGCATGCGATTTTATTGTCCCATTGAGGCAAACCCTGAGCCTGGGCCTCAGAAAACTGTGGATAATTTTATGAACATTAATAGCATTTGGAGCAAAGAGAGCTTAATCATCACATGGGGCTGTTCTGCCAGGGTCTTTCTCCCAGAATCTTTGGGTCAGGGAGGTGGTTCTGAGCATCCTTCAAAAACCCACCAGACCCATTGGGGGCCGCTGGGTTACTTACTTCACCTAAGGAGGATGTGTAGAGCGAGGGAAGGTGGGCCCCCAGAAAGGCACTGGGAGCCCAGCATTTATCAAGCCCTTCCTAGGCACCAGCCACATCGATCCTTCTAAGTGTCCATCTCTGTGCAGTGGGCTCATTCTAGCCATTTTTCAGATGAGAAAAATTGAAGGTTGGAGAGATTAGGTGCCTCTGATCAGGCTCAGGGGTCTATAAGAGGTGGGGCCACAGTTCAAACCCACATCTCTCGGGCTTCAAAGCCTAGGTCCTATCCTGCTGCTTCTCAGGCAACTGATGAGCAACTGGGGATCCCCAAACAAGCATCCCCACCTTTGACTCCAGTGAAGATCATGCTGGGGAGCCTTTGGGAAGGTCAAAGTACAAACAACCATTACAATGACTCCTAAACCTCTCAGTCTCTAGGACAGCTCTGCCAGATGGGTAAGACTACTCCATCTACAGACAAACACATGAAGGCTCAGAGAGGTCTAGTGGTTCACCCAAAGTCACACAGGAAGCAAGGGACACACCTAAGATGCAAACCCATCACCTCCATGGGAAAAAATAGTTATTACCCAGCAAATAATTGAGGCCCATTGGCTTCTTCTCCCTGGATATAGTAAGAGGTCTTTCTACAATAAATAAACAAGCCAGCTCTTGGAGGGAGGAGCGACAGAGCCCCTCAGGGCACAGTTTGACACTGCCTGGGGCTCCAAGCTCATTCAGGCCCTTGTCTTGTGTGGTCCTCATAGCATCCTAGATAAAAATCCATCAGCTTCCCTAACTTCTAGAAGGATGTAAGCATCAGACCTGGCAAAGGGACTGTCCCAGGTTTCATGGCAATTGCTCCCAAAGCCCATACCAGACCCTTCCCTGGGCCACCTGCTTTCTCAAAGGCTGGAAATAAAACCAGAGGCTATAACATGTGCCCCAGAGATGCTGTGACCACTAGAAAGATGTGGGCACTGTCACCACTGCCCACCACAGGCCCAAGTCAGCCAGGAGACCTGCCACTGCCCTCCCGCCTATTGGCATGTTGCCTCTCTGTCCCCAGAGGCATCAGAGAACCTACCCGCGCTCACTCTCCATCTCCAGGGAGCAAGGATGGAATCTTTCTCTACAGAGGCCGAGGAATGAGAGGGGCACGTTGGCCCTGCTGCCCTGAGGCAGGCTGCAGGTGCCCCAGGAAGGGGCCATGTCTCCCCAGCAGCCATGTCTCCCCCTGCGACACTGCAGCCAAGAGCTTTCATGCATGTGAAGCTTCTTTGGAGAACTGGAGGGTGGGGGAGTCCTATGCTCAGTTTTACAAGTTAGTGAGAAATTCTGGAATGTCAGGGCTGGGACTGCCTGCCCATCCACTTAATTAATAGACGAAGAAACCGAGACTCAGAGAAGGAAAGGACCTGTCTTGGTCACACAGCAAACCCCCAGCAGAGCCTGACTGGCACCCCCGGGACTAGGTAAGGGTTTGGTTTACTTTCCTCTTGAAGTCTCTGTTTTCTCATCTATAAAATGGTGATAATAGCTACTCAGGTTGTAAGGACAAACCCGTGAGATTATGGACACAATGCCTTTGGCATGGTGCCCAGCTCACAGTAAGCACTTGAAAAGGCATGAGGATGGTAACCATAACGATTTCTCCTATTTATCCCTGTGCAAAGCAAGGCCCAGCATTCTATCCCCAGAAGGTCAGGTCTGGATCACCCTGCGGCCAGGCTCAGAAGGACAAGTCCCCAAGGCTCAGGGGTCACCAAATGCAGGACCGGGCAGCCTGAATGAGGTCACAGCCAGCAAATGTGAAGCAAAGGACTCCAGTTACACACCAGAGACTTTTGCAAATTACCGTAATGACTTGGCTATAAAGAGGTACCACATATAAGGTGACTCCCCACAAGAATTTTAATTTATGCTCAAACCTGCCAAGTCTGCATGAGGAGAACAATGATGCATTCAGCATCTCGGGTCCAGATGCCATCTCCTTGCCATTCCAGGAGCAGGCAGCAGCCTGGCTAGAAGGCCTGCACAGTGACTATTCCTCGTTCACCCACAAGCAGATTTTTAGTGCCCACCCAGTGCCAAGCTGGTGATAGGTACAACACTTTACAGTCTACAAAACGTCTTGTAGCCGTCACCTACGAGTTCCACTGCAACCCCCAAGGGTTGGCTGGGCAGGCTCAGAGAGGACAAGCAATTTGCCTAAGCTCACACAGCAAGTATAGGGCTCCGACTCACACTGAATCTTCTGACTCAGCTCTCTAGTCTAGCAGACATTTTTAATCTGGCAAACTTTTTTCTGTAAAGGGCAAGACAGTAAATATTGTAGGCTTTGCGGCCACAGAGTCTCTGCCACAACGACTCACCAGTGAAAAGCACCCACAGACAACATGTAAACAGAGGAATGGGGCTCTGTTTCAATAAAACTCAATCTAGAAGAACAGATCATTGATTCTGGGGTTGTAATTTGCCAACAGCTGAGCTGGTGCAGTATTTAGAGACAGGGTTTTTGCACTTACAAAGGCAAAAATTCCAAATCCGAAACTATCATACCTTCCTGCATCCACAAACTGGGGAGAATTTTAGAGGGTAGAGTTGATGAGGTGAAAACTACTGTCAGACACTGAATGCGGGGCTGGCCCCTGGCAGGCACTCAATAAATGAAGTGTCTTCAGCCGGACTTCGGGGGGGGGTCCTCACAGCCTGGCCTCACCCCTCCCCCTGGGCCTTACCTTGCACTCCCACAATGCTTTGCTGCTATGCTGCACACATCCTTGCCCGTCCAGTGAGGACGGCCTGACACCTCCCAAACTCCTCTGGGCCCCCAGAACTTGGTAGAAGTGCATCTCCTTCCGGAACCTTCCCTGCCCTCCCTGAGCTCCCCCACCTCAGCTCCCAGAAGTTCTTGTGGCAAGCTGCCCATCCAGGTGCACCTTATGCCCACCTGGCACAGCCAAATACTTGAAATATTTTATTTCTAAATCTCCACAACATCACCACAAAATCAAGGCTGTAATACTCTGGACTACCACATCGATGCTGTTAAGGGCAGTTAAAACCCTGCCCCCCCCCACAAGTCTATAAACTCCTTTAGGACAGGGGTTATGGAGCCCCAGAGCTGCTAATTGTCGGTGCATCCTGAGACATGATTCTGTCCAACCCACTTCACATACAGAAAACAGGGACCCAGATGAGGGACAGGCTTGTCCTGGCCGCCCAGGAACACCAGGGCCCCCTCGGGGATCTCCCCACTCCATCCTAGCACACGGCTAGGCCCACAGTAGATACCTGGAAGCACTGGGAAGGTGGGTGGCTGGAGGACTATCCCAAGTTAATTTTCATGCCCACCATATGCCAGACACTGGCTTTGTGACACACACAGCTAGGTCGAAGGCTTGGCTCTACCATTAACTTTCTGGCTGTCTGACCCTAGATGGGCTACCTCACCCTTCTGATCCTCAGTTTCTTCATACGTAAAACAGGGATAAGACTCCCAGCTCCCAAACACGGCTGTGAGGATTAAATGAGTTCCCGTACGTAGAGGCATGGGGTCTGGTGCAGAGTCAGCATCTCCGTAAAGGCCCCTCCGTTTTGCTTTCTTGACAGGCAGAGGAGACACAATCAGGCTCTGCGGGCTGGGCCTCCAGGAACAGAGGTGTGTGCTCCCAGGTGGTGCACATCAATGGCCAAAGAAGGGCAACTTCGGGCTAACGGGGTCTGGAGTCTGAGCCTGGGTGCTGCAGCCTCCGTCATGCACAGCAGGGCCTCGGGCCCCTCTCTGGGCCTCAGCTCTTCCCTCTGAGTCGTAGCAGGGCTGGGCCAGGGCAGGAGGAACGCCACAGGTCCCACACAGTGGGAGACAAGGGGCTCCACTTCTCAGGCCCAGGGAGAGCGAGCGGCTCTCTCAGGACACACAGCAGAGGCAGAGCCTGCGTTACCACCACCCTGCAGGACCCCTTCTGCCTTACGGGGCTGCCCTGTCCCCTCTCCCCTCCTCAGCAGACCCCAAGGCCTGGCGAACAGCAGAAGGTGGGGTCTTCTGAAAGAAGAGAAGCAGGAGGCAGACGGCCAGGTTCTTGCTCATCTCCACAGCCTGGGTGGGATGGGCTGGCCAAGGCCCCCTCCCCCATCTTGGAGCCGCCTTGGGGCATTCACAGCCATCAGGGGGCCTGTAACCTTGGCAGGCTTCTGGAGCTACAGAGCCCAGCGCTCAAGGCCTCACACTGGGCTTATGGCCCCCATCGTCTCTTATCCCACATCACAAAAACTCTATAAACTCCCCCTTTAAAGCTGAGCTAGATTTACGGGGACTCAGGCTAGTGAAACCTGAGCAATAGTAGGCTCCTTGCATGCCAGAATTACTAATGCCATTTTCCAGAGCAAGAGTAACTGACTTGTCCAAGGTCATGCAGCTGGGAGAGGATGGAGTCAAGACGCAAGCCCAGCTCCCCCGGACTTGGAAGGCAGCATTGGCCTGACGTTGCTCCACATCATTAAGGGATTTAGAGTCCATGCAGTGATTGCTTTTCCAGTGTATTCGTCTGATTGGGCTGCCATAACAAAACACCATAGACTGGCTGGCTTCAACAACAGACATTTCCTTTCTCACAGTTCTGGAGGCAGGAAGTCCAAGATCAAGATTCCTGCTGATTTGGTTGCTGGTGAGAGCTCTCTCCCTGGCTTGTAGATGGTGGTCTTCTCACTACGTCTCCCATGTGGCTTTCCCTCAGTGCATGCAGAGAGAGAGAGAGAGAAGGAGAGGAGGAGATAGGGAATGCATACAACCTCTTCTTATAAGGACACTAATTGTATTGGACCAGAGCCCTACCCTTATGACTTCATTTAACCTTAATTCCTTCCAGAGAGGCCCCATCTCCAATTAGTCATACTGGGGGTTAGGGCTTCCACATATGGATTGGGGAAGCACAAACATCCAGTCCATAACACCTAGTATTTGTTCCCTAAGAGGGTCCCATATTTCCTGTATCTCTCTACGGGGCTTGAGAAGGAGACACAGTATAGACAGCAGGTGGGAGTGTAGATTCTGGGGCCTGACTGACTAGATTGGAATCCTGGTTTTGCCACTGGCTAGCTGTGCCCTTGTCTAAGTCAAACAATTTAACATCTCTGTGCCAGTTCACGAAGTTGAAATGGGTTCATATACCACGTGTAACGTGCCTACAACAGAACCCAAGGCACCCAGGAGATGCTCTCCCTGTTGTTCTTGTTAACCCCACCCCAGAGCGGGCTGTGGAAGCCTGAACCCGCCAGCATGATGTTCTCTTGCCAGCCACAGTGCCACAGTGACTGGCTCAGAGCTGGGCACGTAACACAAGCTGGTTTAATAGAAGTCCTGGGACTTCTGTTTGATGACTGGGGAAAGAGCAGCTTCTCCTCCTCTACATGCAAATGAGGAGGCATGAGGCCTTGACAGACCAACTTGTCATCCCAGGGGAAGCTGGTTGGAAGACAGTGGCAATAAACCAAAGAGACACTGAGTCACAGCATTGGTGGCACCAAGAACCTTTTGTGTGAAGAGTCAAGTTCCTACGGTGTTTTAAGCCTATCTCAGATGGGTTTTCTGTTACTTACAACCAAAAGCATCCGTATTAATACAATATTCTCCTAGAAAATAATTCTTACCTACTCTGACAATGTTTGTTTTTGAGGATTTAGTCCATTTATACCATTTACATTTAATGTAACTTATATTTGGCTTTAAATCTATAATCTTACTACTTGTATTTTATTTGTCCCACCTACTTACTCTATATTCTTTTTCTCTTTTTCTTTGCATTCTTTCAGGCTAATCAAGTACTTTTTATCATACCATTTTCTATCTTTATTAGCTTGCTAAACACACATTATTTTATTATTAGTGGTTATTCCAGCAATTATAGCATCCTTCTTTGACTTATTGCAGTCTAATACAGATAAGTATATTTACTACCTCCTGAAAAGTGCAAAAACCTCAGGACTCTATACACACACACACACACACACACTCTCTCTCTCTCTCTCTCTCTGTCTCTCTCTCTGGGTTATTCTTGTTGTGTATTTTAATTCTACATATATTTTAAACCTCACCAGATATTATCAATGTTTTCTATAGTCTCTATCTATTCAAATGTTTTCTCTTCCTCCTGCTTCCATATGGGAGTCATTTTCCTTCTGCATGAAGATATTAAAAAAATTGTAAGTCTGCTTGCAAGGAATTCTCTCAGTTTTTGTTTCTCTGAAAATACTATTTTTTCACCTTGACTTCTGAGGGATATTTTTGCTGGGTATAGAATCTAGGTTGGCAGTCACCTTCTTTCAGTACATTACAGATTCATTCCACTGTCTTCTGGATTTCAGCATTGCTATTAAAAAGTCATCTCCATGTCTTTCAAGATACTACATTGCTCCCCTCACTCCTATTTTCAAGGTTTTCTCTTTATGTTTAGTTCTCAGCTGTTTGACTGTGACTAAGATGTGCCTAGGTGTGATTTTTTTTAAATTTATTTATCCTGCTTAAGATTCATAGGTCTATTTAAATGTGTGATTTAATGTTTTTCTGTCAGTTTTGGAAAATTGCTTGTCATTATCACTTCAGACATGACTTCTGCCCATTTTCTTCCCTCTATATTTCTGGGGAAACAATGTATGTTAGGCCTTTTCACCTTGTTCTATGAATCTCTTATGCTCTTTTCTGTAATGTCCATTCTTTTTTAACTCATGCTTCAGTCTAGATATTTTCTACTAACCTATTTTCTGATTCATTAATCTTCTCTTTAACTGTATCTAATCTATTAAATCCATCTTTTGAGTTCTTAAATTTATTCTATCTTTTAGTTTTAAAATTTCCATTTCATTGATTTCTTAATAGCTTTCAGGAAGCTGTTGAAATTCTCCATTTGGTAATCTATTTACTTGAATATATTCATCACAGTTATTTTAAATCTTGTGTCTGATAACTCCAAAATATGGATCACCTGTGAGTCTGTTTTTACCATGATTTTTACCCCCTCCTGGTCCTGCCTTCTTGTATCCCTGCTAATTTTCGACTGAATGCCCAATGTTGTGTGTGAAATTTATACAGGCTCCAGATGATGTTACCTTCCTAAGAGAGGATTTTCTTTTGCTTCTTATAGGAAGTTAAAAGAGGGGAAGATCATCTTTATCCAGTTTAGGCCTTAGCTGTTTCAAAGCTGGGTTTAAGACTTTGAAAAAGTTGCTCTATTTCTTGTTCATCCTTTCTCCTAGGATGCTGCCCTTCAGAGGCCCCAACTAAAAGCTTGGGATGCCAGGGCTCCTCCTCCTTGGTTGACAATAACCTTCAGTTTTGTCTTCTTAGAATTTGAGGCTGTTGAAAGCTCTGCCTAGCTTTTTAACCTCTTAACTGCCATACTCAGTTGATCTCTCAGCCACTTAGCCTGTGCCACTTAAGAAGCAACAAATATTTTGAAAGGCAAAGCAACATACTGAATGTTAGGCTTGCATTTCGCCACTTCCTGTCTCAATGGAATCTTGGCTCTTCCAGAGCTGCCTATCTTGGTAACCTAAACTCCAGTTTTTGTCTCTCCAACAAAGTAAGGCTGTAGAAAGCTGTTTAGCTCTCTGAATCTTGGCTCTACACCATTTGCAAACTGGCAAATACCTGAAAGGAAGAAGTGGCACAGTGTCAGATCCACATCAGTGCACTTTTCTCTTTACAATGTTGGTTTTCCAAGCCCTGGATGTATTCGTAGTCCTTTGATATTTTCAAACAGTTGGTTTTATATTTTTTCTAGAGGAAAGGTCTGACACAAGCATATCTGGTATAGCCAAATGTAAAAAACCCCTTCCAGCAAATAATTTTAATGACGTATAGTATTCCATTATACGGTTATACATACTTTATTTAACCTCTCCTCCAGAGTTGGGATTAAGATTGTTCAGGAAAGTTTAAAAGTAGAAACTATCATGTAATTAATGTCCTTATAGACCTGTCTTTATGTCCACCCATATTTATAGCCTTAAAATAAATCCCCAGATGTGGGACTGCTGAGACAAAAGACTTGCATAATTTTAAGAATTTTGCTACCTGCAGTTCAAACTGCTCTCCAGAAGGAATATATCAATTTATACCACCAGCAGTATAGGAAAGCACCTGTTCCCTGCACTCTCACCACTCTGGGCATTCTTGTTAAAACAAACAAACAAATCTCTTCATTTATCAGTTCAGGGTCATTTATAACAGAAAAGAGTAGAAGACAGCCTATATATCCAGTAATAGAAAGAATGATCAGTTAAACTATAGTAAGGGTCCTCAGAAGTTGCATCCATTACACAAAATACAGTAAAACCCCACTGTAATACAATAGTGTAGCCCCAAAACTCCAACTAAAGTGCAGAGTTGTGTTACTACATAATATAAAAATCATACTTTTGGTGGTTTTTCCAGTTAATGTGGGGGGGGGGCAAGTTTTTACTTATTAGATATGTTGGGAACAGCCCATTATCACAAAACACACAACACACAGGAACTGAGAGGTCTCACATGGGTATGGGGCAGTCAGTTCCTAAGGCCAGCATGCCCTGTAAGCCCTAGAGAAACATGTACTCTCCCTGCCCCATTTGTGAAGAGGCTGGAAAGAGGGCAGAGGCCAGGGCCAATGATGTTTAAATGAATTTGCCTCATCACAAGGCATCTTATAGGGGTTTTACTGGATTTATTAAAGGTTTTAATTAGAATGAAAAGTATTTATAAGAATTATACAGAATGAAAAGAGCAGGATTCAAACTTCCATAGACATTAAAATAACCTGAGTCATTAAAAAAATTAAAATTTTCTTTTAATATCAGATGTAAAATGTACATCAAATGTTATTCATTCATTCCCTTAACATACGTATACTGAATGCTTACTATGTGTCAGGACCGGGCACTAGGCAGCAGAAATAAAGTGGTCTAGGTACCAGTCACCAGGAATGCAGGGATGAGCAAGAAAGATAAGTCTCTACTCTCACGGTGTTTACATGTAGATAAGAGAGAAGACAATTTCAAAAGTAAACAGATAAATATGTATCATAATGTCAAGTAGAGATAAATGTTGCGAATTACAATAAGGGTAAGAAGCTAGAGAGTGCAGAGAGATGGGGATGGTGAAGAGAGGTCAGAGGGGTCTGTATAGTGCCTTGAGGGAAGGGAAGGAAGGAGCCAGGTGGAACCAGGGGGAAGAGCACTCACACAGAGAGAGCAGCAAGCACAAAGGCCCTGAGGTAGGAGCGTTCTCCAGGGTAGGATTGCAAGAAGTCCAAGTGTCGCTGTATTGAGCAGGGGTGAAAGAGACAGGTGATGAGGAAGTTGGACCTGACGGGCAGGGTCTTGGGGGTCCCAGTGAGGATCTGGGTTTTACACTGATGCAGCAGGGAGCCCTCAGAGGAGGAGAGCAGGAGCAACCAGACCCGACTTATGGTGTGGGACATGTCTGAGCTTTGTGTTTAAAAAAAAAAAAAAAAAAGACCTCAGAAGGAAAAGAGTAGATGCAGGGAGAGCAGTGGCTTCATTATAGGAATGTTTTCTAAACTCATCATTCTTTTTGGGGGGGTAAGGGAACTGTCCTGATTGCTGATTATAATGGTGTCTCCACTTCTCATGTAATGACGATGCAGTTATCAAAACTCACGGAACTGTTCACACTCACGCATAATGTGAATTTTACCTTATATAAATTTTTTAATAATTTAAAAAAAAACTCTGTTATTACACATTTTGAAATATTCCCTATTGTTTTAATAATAAAAAACTGTGCCAAAATCCATCCTTGAGCATAGACCAAAGACAGAGGTGGGCTAATCTGCCACCCCTACCGCGTGGCACAGATCCTCATCCAGCGCACTGGTGTGTGAACAGGACCCCTTCCCTCCCCGCCCACCACCAGCCCTTGCAGGGCAAGGGGCTTGTGAGTGCGCCCAGGGGACCTCTGGGTACCCTTCCTGTTAATGGCTTCCAGAAGAGGAGAGCCTTACAGGGCACAGGCACGTTCACATGAAGTAAGGCAGCTGACAGAACTGCGCTGCCCAGCATGTCCTCAGGACTCAGGGCTTCCTCTGGTCATGGTGAGTCTGCAGGAACCACGGCCCTCCCCCTGCTGTCTTGCAGTCTTCTGGCCTGCCCTGCTGCTGTTCTTCCTTCTCCTCCTCCTCCTCCTCCCAGCTCCTTCCCTGGGCAAGGCTGAAAGGCTGCACCCACAGTGCCCCTCCAGGAGTGACAGAAGATTCCAGGTTGAGTGAGGAGGGGGCAGCACAAAGCACGGGCCCAAGGGCTGGCAGAAGAAAGCACTGTGGGTATTTAGCATATGTAAGTATGGGGGGGGGAGGGGGGTCTAATAAACTCTGATATCTCCTGAATTCTCAGGTTCTACATTTTCTCATGCTGAGCCATCAAGATTCCAAAATTTAAAATGAGAAATTTCCATGCATCCGGGATTCTAAAATTCCTTAATTCTTTCCTTCTGAGATGATGCATTTCTTCTAAAGCTAAGCATTTCAATGACTACAGTTCTAAGTTTCTGTGACATCACAGATGAGCCATAAGGAGAGTCTCTGGTTCTGAGATTGTAAAATCCCTACGACTCTGATCAGAAGTCCTATCACTACCTGGAATGCCCTGAGCCCACACAGGCCCCGGCCTGCCCCAAATCATCAGGGAGCCACAGTGATAATCACCAAAAACCGTTTGTTTTTATCCAAGCCCCAAAGAGCCTGAGAGTAATGGGATGACAAGAAATCCAGAGGAAATGGCTGTTGAATCTATAAAAACTTCTCAAAGACAAACATATTCCATCTGTCTTTTTTTTTTTTTTTCAGTAAATACAGGACCATAAATGTTTATGTGAGGCGTATATTTATTATTTCATGTTTGGCTTAAAAAAAAAAAAACTCCTTTACATCAAGCTAATTAACTCCTATGCTCATGTTGATTTTTTTCCCTTACTGCTCAGAAGTATATGAAACAAGAAGGAAGACATAATGATGGGGAGAAATGCTCAGCCCCAGGCAGCTGGGTGGGGGATTGGGGTGGGATGAGAGATGCCAACGTCTTAAAATCCCCTTCCTCCAACTCAGGACATCTCGGGTCTCTCTGGGAAGGATCAGTTGTTCTGACTGAGAAATACCACCATCCTGCAGGACGACACCTTCACCTCCTGGAAAGGGTGCATTTTGGGATACAGCACGGAACAGGCAGAGGGAGGGGACCTTTCCTCATCCTTCAGGGGAGCTCAGTTTTAGAGTCTATGAAAAAGATAATTTGTTCCATAATATGGCCAGATAAGCTGGCAAAGCCTACTGAGGAAGTCACAGAAGTGCTTTGTCTTCTGAAAAATCCCCCACCCTGGGACCCCAGATCTGAAACCACACAGCTCCCAGGGCCTCTCCTCCAGGAAGCCCTCCCTCACTAGCCTTATCCCACAGGGTTTCTGCTCTCCTCCTCTGCCCTCCCCGAGGAACTGCAGCCAGTGTTCTAGTCTGCCTCCTCACCCACCAGGCACAAGGGGCATCACTGCAACAGAGATTCTCCAGGGTGGGGGGGTTCCACCCCAGGGGGCACACTGAATGTCACTGGGGGACTTTCTGCTGGTCACAATGACTGGGAGCCACTGCCATTTAGTGGGGAGGAGCTCGGGACGGCCCACAGGGAGAGTCAGCCCTCCACTAACTTTTGGGTACCTTTCCAGACATCCAAAATAACTGTAAATGAGCAACTGGTCAGCTACGCCTAGAACATAGCCCCATTTTACATATAAACAACTTTTTTCATGGTTTTAATGTACACTGAATTTTCCAGGAATGGAACTCCGATGTAAATTGAGGGAAGATTGTACTGTGTTTTGTTTGGAACCTGACCAGGACTCGTTCACCATTTCAGAGAATCACGTCACCTCGGTCACTCAGCCTGTGCTGTTTGTCTGTAGCCGGCCCGTTCGAGATGCAGCACACAGGTGCAGCAACTGACGACCTCATCCCGCCTCTGGCACAATCGTGCCTCGGCTCGTATAGGGAAAATCACGTTACTTAGGAGTTACTTCCCTTTCGTTTCTTTTTTTTTTTTAAAGATTTATTTATTTATTTTGAGAGAGCGAGAATGAGAGAGAGAGAGAGTGTGTACATGAGTGGGGGAGGGGCAGAGGGAGAAGCAGGCTCCTCGCTGAGCAGGGAGTCCGATGCGGGACTCGATCCCGGGACTCCGGAATCATGACCTGAGCCGAAGGCAGATGCTTAACCGACTGAGCCACCCAGGCGCCCTCTTTTTTTTTTTTTTTTTAAGATTTTATTTATTTATTAGAGAGAGAGAGCATGAGCAGGGGGAGAGGCAGAGGGAGAAGCAGACTCCACACTGAGCAGGGAGCCCGATGCAGGGCTCGATCCCAGGACCCCGGGATCATGACCTGAGCCGAAGGCAGATGCTTAACCGAACTGAGCCACCCAGGCGCCCCTTGTTTCTTTTTTATAACACAGTTGAAACATTATATGGACTTAAAAAAAATTAGGGTGCAGGCGGGTTACATTATCTATGAATTTCATTTGAGGAGAGTGAAGGAGGCAGGACAAAAAGGGCCCTGTTAGAAAAAGGACGCGCTGATGTGAACCACTGAACCCGGCCAACGCCTCAGATTTCAGGTGGGGAAAGCGAGGTCTCCTCCAGAGTCACACAGTGAGGTGAGTACAGGAGAGCCATGCGGCCAAGTGCGTCAGACGCTGTGGTGCTGAGACACACCGAGGGCCAGCCCATCTTGATGTCTTTGAAGCCCAGGGTCTGTTTCTGGACCCAGTGACACACAGCCCTGAGCCCAGAAGGGCCCGTAAGAAGGCAGGCACATGGTTCCATGCGGGTCCCCAGGGAAGGGGGCTGGGGACACAAGGCGGGGTGTGCCAGGCTGACTCTGGGAAGCCCCGGGAGAGACAGGCCAGAAAGGGCAGGTGCAGTCCCCGGCGCGGGTGATCAGCAGAGGCTGGGGGGTTGAGACCGTGCGACCGGGCTCACCTCCCCATGCCTTTCCTCCCCCACCCCAAACTTTCCCCTTCTCCTGCAGTGTTCCCCAACTCAGCTCTCCCCCTCAGCCCCCATTCCTGCACTTAACCACTCTCAGTCCCCCCGCCACCCCCATCTTTGCCTCAGTTCAAACCACCACCGTCTTTCACCTGGAGGACAGTCTTCCCTCCTTCCTGAATGCAATCCCTCCACTCCGGTGCTCTTTCTTTTTTTTTTTTTTTTTTTTTTTTTTTTAAAGAGTATTTATTTATTTGAGACAGAGCGAACGAGAGAGAGCACATGAGAGGGGGGAGGGTCAGAGGGAGAAGCAGGTTCCCTGCTGAGCAGGGAGCCCGATGCGGGACTCGATCCAGGGACTCCAGGATCATGACCTGAGCCGAAGGCAGTCGCTTAACCAACTGAGCCACCCAGGCGCCCCTCCGGTGCTCTTTCCAAAGCACAAAAGTCTGACCAGCCTCCCCCTGCTCCTAACCTTCCTCAGCCCCCATTACCCACAAGATGGCTTCTGACTCTCTAAGCCAGGAAAACAAGATCGTGCACCTTCTGTTTGCTCCAGCCCCTCTCCTGCTGGCTCCCAACCCACTCCCTGCTGCGACTGTGCCCATCTGCTCAAGGACCTGCCCTGTTCTTTGTCCCCTTGTGCCCGTGCTGTCCCCCTACCACCATGCATGCACCCCCCCCCGCAGCCCTGTGTCCCCGGCAGAGATCCCCCTTGCACTCTGTCATGGAAGCTTGAAGGACAAACGCAGAAGAGAATCCATCCAAGAAAGGTCTTGAATGACGCGTGAACCTCTGCTGCCCGCAGAGACAGATCTAGAAAGACAAGAGAGACAGGAAACCTTTTCTCTAAGAGGCAGCCCCTGGGGCAGACCCCACTCCAGCCATTACAGCTTTCCTGGTTGAACCCCACGGATTCCCCCGAGAGGTGGGGGATGGAAACATCATGAGCATTTCCACGAGCATGTCTGAGGGACTGGGAAGCAGCACCTAGCAGTGTTTTCATTCCAAACAGGAGCCGGCCTGTGTGAGGTGGTAGAGGTGTGTGTGGACACAGCGCTGGCCCGGCCGGGGCTCTGCTCTGGGGGGGCCCCGCCCTGACTTTGGAGGCTGCAGGGGTCTCTAGGGAGTGCAGCCCGCTCAAGGACGCCCGTGGCTGCTGGGACTGCAGAAGAGAAAGTCTGCCCATGAGGCTACATTTCACCTCCACAGGGAGGGAGGCAGGTTCACATTCAAAGTAAACGATCAGTGCTGTGTCTTTTGGTCCAGCGGTCCCTGCCTTCAGTGCCAACCCCCTTTCTCACACTTCATGTCAAGAGTCCGAGGAAAGGCCCCCGTGGGCAGGGAAGCAGAGCCTGGCGTTCTAGGCTTCCCTGAAGACTCACTGCATGTCTTGGGGCAGCTTCCAGCCCCTGGGCCTCAGTTTCCTTTCCTATAAGGGAAGTGCACTGGAGGTGCCTCTAAACGTTCGTGTTCTTTCTAGGCCCAGAGAGCCATTCTGAATCCCCTGTCAAAAGGCCTCGTGACCCAGATAAGGAGCTGGTCTTGGACAGGACCCAAGCCTCCCCCACTGCCCCAGGCCCTAACACTTGGGGCTCCTCACTACCTGGCAGGACTGCCACTTCCCAAAGGAACCCAAGGCTTTCTCTGGAATGCACTGAAAACAGCACCTCTCCATCTCTTCCCCCCCGCCCCCACTCCCCACATTCCTACTGTGTGCCAGGCCTGGGTACTGGACATGGAGATGAGCCAGACACTGGTGCTCCCTCAGGAGCCCACGGTCAGGTGACTGACATGGACCTTTAAATGGAAAAGGACATCAGGATGGATCGGTGCTGGGACTGAAGTGCCGCCCACCCCCAAGGATGAGGGAGCGTACCTTCCTTCCCTTACCCTTTCTCCGGCAGGGCCACTGCCTCCATGAAGCGTTCTCTGACCCTGCCACCCTCTCCCATGTGATCAGCTGCTCCCAGGAAGGCCGGGAGTCCCTCTCCTACAGCCCTTAATGTGTGATGTAAGCTATGTCCAGACCTGGTCGGGCAGAGCACTGTGCTATGTTTCATGTCAGCCTCTCAACAATCCTGCTAGAGAGATCAGGTAGTCCATTTTATAGGTGAGGACACCAAGACCCAGGAAGGTAAAGTGACTTCTCCTAACACACCTAGAAACAAGCCTGCCTGGGATTTGGGCCCAGGGCCGATGATTCCAGGCATGGAATAATCCCTTGGGTGGGGTTACAATGGCCATCTCATGCCCCACCCGCAGGACTGCCACAGGCCCAGGGAGGACATTCCCAGGGGGAACACACACACATCCTAAGAGGCATATACCTCAGTCATTCTGAGGTCAGGTGTCAGGGCTAAAACACACTAAAATTTCTATTGGAAAGATAATCTAATCTCAGCCTCCTGTTTTACAGAAAAGGGAGCCTGAGTCCCACAGAGATCAAGGCTTGTCCAAGTTCACAAAGACAATGGCCACATCAGGATCAGACTCGGTTCTCTGGAGTCCCCGTGAGGCACTCACTCCATGACGCCTCCCTTCTACCGTATCTTAAAGACAGCTGGAGGGGGTAACACTCTCCTTAGCAGCCTGGAAGCCATGAGATGTTTATAGGAACAATTTGGTTTACGAGTGTATCTCAAAGATTCTCCCATCAGCTCTGCAAGACAGAGGTCATCCTTCAGCCCACTGGAGAGATGAAGAGTCTGGGAGGTGATGAGGACCGTGCGGGGATTCGGCCTGGGGTCGAGCCCAGGCTCCCTCCAGGCTGCCGAGCTGCCAGGCTGCCGGCCTCCACAGTTCAGCACCTCATGGTTACATAGATGGTCTCCGGGCCTCCCTGAAGCCTGTGCCTAGCTCTGGCCCGTGCTTCTGATGCCAGCATCGTTTCTTCGGGCCAACCCTGACGTCGCAGTGTGCCACCCTAACACGTGCATCTGGCTAGAGAACAGGGTGGACAGAAAATGGGCAGAGGGCCCGGGCTTAGGACACGAGTTCCCCAAAGTCCGCCTGCTTCCTCCTCACCCTGCTCACTGCCAGGTCTTGCCGGGTGAGTTGTGGCAGCTCACTGCCAAGCACGGGGACCCTGTCAGCAGGCTGGCCATGAATGAGTGCAGTGTTTGGGAGCAGTCAACAAGATGGATGTTGTTTCGTTTCGGCTCTGCGCACCGTAAACATTCTGCGGCAGACGCAGCTCCAGGTGGCTTGCTGGCTCACACCCGGCAGCTGGACCAGCCTGCAAAGGCCCATTAACGTGGACATAAACAAGGAGAGCTGGGGGATGGAAGGCGGGGAGGCCTCTGGGGTCTGTCCCACTTCCAGAGACGACATAAAGGACACAAAGGAGTGGAGAAATCCAGGAGCACGGCTGGAGGTGGAGGTGGCCCAGAGAGGAGGAATGAGGCCCCGCCTGGCTCCAATCCCAACTCTGATGCTGATCAGCCGGGCAACCTTCCACAAATCCCACACCTCGTCCAGGCCTCAGTTTCCTCATCTGGAGAAAGAGGCAGGCTGCAGTGAGGCCCATGGAAATTCTTTTTGAATGAGCTGACTGCGCCGGCAATTGCTTGAAGACAAGGACTGCATCTGATCCATTCTGACCAAGTGGTTAATAGCATGGGCTTTAGAGACGGACCAAGCTACCTGGTCTGGAATCCTCACTTTGCCGCTCATCTGCCCGTGTGGCCGTGGCCAGGTAACCTAAACTCTCTGAGCCTTCCTTCCCTGATCTGTAGAATGCAGATGATCATGCTTGCTGCCCACGCCTGCTGGGAGGGTCCAATGCCCACAGGCGCTTAGCTCAGGGCCCAGCACACAGTCCATCAAAGGTCACTCTCAGTCTGTTATTATTTGTAGCTCCCAAATTGCCTGGAGCAGGGTCTCAGGATGAAGTGGTGGCCAAGGCTGGGGGACGGCCAGGTCTTCTGGGATTCTCCCCTCCTGATCTAAGATGATCTTTGGATCCTGGACCAAGCACTTAGCCTGCCAGGCGCCCATGTGGGCCTCACAGCCTGGCCCCAGACATCAAGCCCCAGGCCCATGTGGGAGACAGTCCAACTTGACGAACATCAATTCTCCAAGAGCCAACTGGCCCAAAATCAACGTGTCAAATGACCAATTCATCAAAAGCCAATTAGCCACAAATTACTCCGCCAAATGGCTGTATTCCCAAATTACCCAAACAGTTAGCCCAAACGTGTTTATTTTAAACATTTATAAAGATGACAATTTGTGTTGGAGGAGATGCCTTTAGTTTGAGTTAGTAAGTTTTCTTTTTGTGTTCAGAGTAGCATTTTTAAAAAGTATTAACTTGGTCAAAATCAACTAAATCATAGTTGATTTAGTCTTCTTATTGAGTATTCAGTTTATTTCATTATCAGGAATCAAATATCATTGTTTCATACAGGAAATCTTAAAGTTACACTGTGTAATAGGTTGAAGAGTGGCCCCTGAAAAGGTAAGTCCACATCAAATCCCTGGAATGTGTGAATGTGACCTTATTGGGAATAGGGTCTTTCCAGATGAAATGAAGTTAAGATGGGGAGATCTTCCTGGATTATCCTGGTGGGCCCTAAAGCCAATGAGAAGCGTCCTCATGAGAGACAATAGTCAGAAAGGACACAATATACCCACAGAGGCAGAGACTGGGGCGGTGCAGCTACAGGACAAGGAATGCCAACAGCCACCAGAAGCAGGAAGAGGCAAAGAACAGATTCTTCCCTTGAGCCTCCCGAGCCAGCACCTTGATGCCAGACTCTTCCAGAACTGTAAGAGAATTAATGTCTGTTGTTTTTAAGCTACTAAGTTTGTGGTAATTTGCTACAGCAGCCTCAGGAAACTAATATACATTTTTTTAAATCATTATTTTGTATCATTTTCAGTTTTGCCAACTCTTACTTTTTTTAAAGGGATTCTTTTGCTAATTTCTCAAGAAACCTATTGACTTGAGTTTATCTCTAGCAACTAACACACAACTGTGACAGGGCTGTGTATGCGACTTCTTAGTGTATTCACTACTTAACCCATCTTTTAGGACTTTTTATGGTTTATAAATCACTCCTTGCTCTTTTATTTAAAATTTCATATTTATAGTTAAAGTGTATCAAATTGGTTATCTATTTGCTTAAAAAATTAGTGACTCAAACCCAGTAATATATAAAAAGGGTAATTCATCATGACCAAGTGAGGTCCTTAGAATGCAAGGTTCCAGATCAATCAACATAATTCACTAAATCAAAAGGATAAAGAAGAGTCATATGATCAGCTCAACAGGTGCAAAAAAAAAGCAATACCTATTCATGATAAAAACTCTCAGCATACTAGGAATAGAAAAGAATTTCCTCAATGAAGCAAAATCAACGATAAACTATAGCTAACATCATGCTTTATGGCAAAAAATTGAATGCTTTTCCCTAAGATTGGGAACAAAGTAAGGATGTCCATATTCATCACTTCTATTCAACATTTTATTAGAGGTCCTAGCTGGTGCAATTAGGCAAAGCATGAATATTAAGAAAAGAAAAAGCGGGCGCCTGGGTGGCTCAGATGGTTAAGCGTCTGCCTTCGGCTCAGGTCACGATCTCAGGGTCCTGGGATCGAGTCCCGCATCGGGCTCCCTGCTCCTTGGGAGCCTGTTTCTCCCTCTGCCTTTCTCTCTCGCTCTGTCTCTCATGAATAAAAAAAAAAAAAAAAAAGAAAAGAAAAAGCATAACTCTTTATTCCCAGATGACATGACTGTTTACATGGAAAGTCCTAAGCAATCTCCAATATAAAAAACTTAGAAAGAATAAATTAATTTAGCTATGTCACAGGATACAAGGTCAACATATAAAAATGAATTATAATTCTATATACTAGAGGAAATAATGCAAAAATGGAATTTAAGGAATAATTCAATTATAGCTAAAGCCATAAAACTTCCAGAAGAAAGCACGACTTGGGACAGGCAAAGGTTTCTTGGAACACAATAACATAATAACATCAAAAAACATAAAATGCTTAGGAACAAGGTTAGCAAAAGTTGTGTAAGACCCTTTACACTGAAAATTATTAAATACCACTGACAGAAAGTAAAAAAGACCTGGGCGCCTGGGTGGCTCAGTCAGTTAAGTGACTGCCTTTGGCTCAGGTCATAATCCCAGGGTCCTGGGATGGAGTCCCACATCGGGCTCCCTGCTCAGCGGGGAGCCTGCTTCTCCCTCTCCCTCTGCCTGCCACTCCCCCGGCTTGTGCTCTCTCTCTCTCTGACAAATAAATAAAATCTTAAAAAAAAAAAAAGTAAGTAAAAAAGACCTAAATAAATGGGGAGAGATACCATGTTCATGGATGGAAGAGTCAACATTGTTAAGACATCAACTCTATCCAAACTGACTATAAATTTAATGCCATCGCAATAAAAATTCCAGCAGGCTTTTTGGCAAAATTTGACAAGTTGATTCTAAAATATGTGTGAAAATACTGAGGACCTAGAATAGTCAAAAAATATTAAAAATGAAGAACAAAGTCAGAGGATTTAGACTATCTGATTTGAAGGTTTTTTATAAAACTACAGTAATCATTAAGACAGTCTGGTGGTGGTATAAGAATAGACATATAGATCATTGGAACAAATAGAAAGCCTACAGATAAACCCACACTACTATGAACAATTGATTTTTTACCAAGGTGCCAAGACAAACCAATGAGAAAGAAGTCTTTTCAGCAACTGTTTCTGGAAAAACGGAATAGCTGTATGGAAAAGACAACCTTGACTCTTATATCATACACAAAAATCAACTCACAGTGCATTATCAATCTAAACTTAAAGCTAAAACCATAAAATTTCTAGAAGAGAGCACGACTTGGGACAGGCTAGGTTTCTTAGAACACAAAAAGCAAGAAATATAAGAGGAAAAGTTGATAAACTGGACTGCTTCAAAGTTAAAGAATCTTTGTTCTTAAAAAACACCATTTAGAAAATGAAAAGGTAAGACAAAATGGGAGAAAATATTCCCAATTCATATATCTAACAAGACTTGTATCTGGAATACATAAAGAACTCTTAAAATTCAGGGCACCTGGGTGGCTCAGATGGTTAAGCATCTGCTTTCGGCTCAGGTCATGATCCCAACGTCCTGGGATCAAGTCCCGCATCGGGCTCCCTGCTGAGCAGGGAGCCTGCTTCTCCCTCTGCCTCTGCCTCTCTCTCTCTCTCTCTCCCTGTCTCTCATGAATAAATAAATAAAATCTTAAAAAAAAAAAAAAGAACTCTTACAATTCAGCAATAGAAGGATAGACAGTGCAACTGAGAAATGGACAAAGGACTTGAATAGACACTGCTTGAAGACGATGCACATGAGAAGATGTAAAGATGCTCTACATTTTTAGTCATCAGGGAAATTAAAATATAACAGGGGGAGGGGCGGTTCTAGCAACACTGGCTTGTTGGTATGTTGGTACCTGGACACCCACTGAAGGACTGTCTTCTTGCTGGCAAGTTCTAAAGAGAATACAAATGCAAGTCCAGCTTCTGGCAGCGTCAGGTCTGGATACATACCTGTACTAATCTTTTTTTCTTGCTTGTAAGCAGGAAGGAGTTGGAAAAACCTCCTAGAGATGACTCTTAAGCTAAATCTTGAAAGATTACTTGCCAGAAAGACAGGACAAGAAGAGCATCAAAAGTGCACGGACCGCCATCCAGCCAGAGACATGCAACAGCAGCAGGTATTTGGGAGGTTCTGAGTTTTCAGAGCTAGGACCAAGAAGCCCAGGAAGTAGTATGAGCAGGGCTGGGGTAGGTAGCACCTCGTGGCCACTTCAGTAACCTTGGACTCCATCCTCTATCATGATAGAGTCATAGATTTATTCCTTGGCCCAGGTATGGACCAAATCCCAATATGCAAGCCATATTATCCATTCATTCTTCATTTACTCAAGTATTTATTCAACAAACATTAACTGTGCACCTATTGTTAATATTCATCTCTCCCTAGCCTAGAGAGGATCCCCCATTCCCAATCCTTGCTCTTTCTCTGTGATATGCAACCACTATAGAGTAAGCAGGCCCTCCCGAGACACTGCATGTGGGACTTCCAGCCTCCAGAACTGGGAGAGAGAAATGTCCACTCTATCTTTGTTAGAGCAGCCTGAACCAACAAAGATACCTGCCTTGTCCTCAAGCACACCTCATGAGCTTTGTATTTTCTGACCTCTCTTCTCCCAGGTCCGTATAGCAGTTTCTTGTCACCATTCAAGTCTCAACATGAATGTCGCCTCATCCAGGAAGACTTCCCTGATGTCCTGGAAGCCTCACGGTCATGCTATCCTCTTTTACCATCTTTATGGCACTTAATGTTAATAGCATCTTGTTTCTTTGCTCACATCTTTGATTTTCTACTCTCTGAGGGCATGGACTTTGCCTATTTTGATCACCTCCCAGGTTAGAGAATACAGCCTGGCTTACAATAAGAATTTACAAATACCTGTCACAAGCACAAATCCCAAAGGGCCCAGCTGAAATGACGCCTCGTCAGCAAAACCCATCTGGACACCCTTGCTCTCCTCCCCCAGAGGTGTAGACCTTGCCATCTCTCCCCCAGGTACCTGAGGGCAGGGCTGTGGCTGATTCATCTCCACATCTAGCACCTTACAAAGGGACTAGCCTCTGTATTCAGGAGCTGAATACATTTTCACCAAATAAATAGATGAATGCAATTCAGCTTCACCACCTATGATATGTGTGGAAAGGCTTTTTAAACTGTAGAGTGCTATGTGCAAATGCACATGGGCGTGCATGTGCACACGCACACACGAACACACACACACTTTCCAGGTCCTGCCAGTCACAGGGCCTTACCATACATCTGCTGAACCAAATTCTGGGGAGTTTCTTCCTGTGCCCTAACTCCAGGTCCCGCAACCACAACCACACGTTGGAACTGTGCAGCCACTCCCACAGTTGGCATGAGTCTTGAACAATTACCTGAGCGGCCTGGGAGGCAGAGGTTAAGAAAACCCCAGCGCTGAGTGCTCTGCAGGCCTGGGAGGGGGAGGCGCGAAGAGCCACCTGCACATGTGAGCAGCAGATGGTCAGCCTGGCCGGTCGGGAGAGTTCTATTTCAGTGACAATTCATTTTCAGTAATTATCCCTCTCTCCTTTAAAGTCACCTAAGGCAGCCCTTGTGGGCACAGCGGACCTCTTCCCTGGGCGAACTTTCAAGTTATTTGCACTTTAGGAGATGCGTGGAATTAAAAGCAGATGTGCCAAATTGAGCCTCCTGCTTGCCGCTCCATCTCTGATTTTTTTTTCCTGCCGGCCCACTGTAAATGTTTTTAAAATAGGACCCCGGTACTAGATACGTCAAAAGCTGAATTCCAGGTAGAGGAGGCTGCCAGCAGGGAAGACGGATGAAATTTAAAATCCCTTTTGACAGATTAACTAGAGACACTTTGAAGCCATAAATCATGCAGACAGTCTAGAAGAAGCTAATAATGGATTTTGGTTTTGTTCGTATTTATTATCTTGAAGAGATAGCAGAATGCAGGGCCAATGCGCCTGGCTGGGAAACCCACTGGGGACTTCCCAAGGCTGACTGTCAACCAGAAAGAGGTGGGTTAGGAAGGGAGGAGGGACGCAAGAACTGGCATTAATTATGTACTCGCTGTGTGCCAGGCACTGGGCTTGGCATGACTTGTCTTATGTCAGCCACGATGCAGCCATGTAAAGGACACCATATTGTCCCCACGTTATGGAAGAGAACCCTAAGATGCTCTGAGAGAACTTGTTCCAAAGTATACAGCCTAGCCTCCCTGACTCTAAATCTCCAGTCTTTCCACCCGACAGGGCCATCTCTTTAGATGGCCCAAGGTGAGCGCACAGATCTGAGAGAGAGAGAGAGGAAGGCAGACCACAAGGGCATGAGCTCCAGCACCCCGAGGGCCCTGCTCCCCAAGTGACCTGTGTATTTGCCCACCACTGGTCCTTTCAGCCTTCCCATGTTCTCTACCAGGGTGCTTTCAGTGGTCCTTTCCCGAGCTCACAATCATGCCAGGACTGGCCTGGGTCTCTGCCTTCAAGAGCATACCCTGAATTACAGCATTTTTGTGTTTGCCTTACTGATCCCCAGAGGGCTTGCCTCAAACAAATATGACCCTATTCATCCCCCTGCATCTTCCCATGGCCAGACAGGAGATGATCAATGCTGTTTTTACTGAATTCCCTGATACCCAGCACCTGAACACCAGGATCACATCCACCAAGGGCAGGGGAATGACCAGGGAAGGAAGCTAGTATTTTACAGCATCTCACTGATTCATTCAACACACAGTTTTGATGCCCACTCTGTACCAGCACCAGGATAAAACCATGAACCAGACATAGTGCCCACAGAGAGCTTACGCAGAGCTTAAATACAAGCCACTTTATATATTAATTTAACCCTATCAACCTAGGGGGAGGGATAATTACCCCCACCTACCAGACAAGGAACCTGAGGCTCAGAAGGTGAAGCAACTGAGCCATGATCAAGTGAGATGTGCACCCAGACCACCCCACTTTGCACCATCAGAGCCTCGCCCCACTCACCAACAGAGCCAGCCTAAGTGCAGTCTACTACGCTGCTGAGCATCAGGAGGCCAGCCGTGCAAAATGCAGGGACGGGTTGGACTTCATGACCAAAGGCTCAAATACAGAAACAGAAAACAACACCCCAAGAGGCTAGAGGGGGCAACCACCAGGGAGGGCTCCCAGGGCAGAGGACAGAGTCCTGACTCTCCCTGTTTATGCTTCTCAGTAACTCCTCATCCATGGCAGTGGGCTCCAAACTCTGGCACAGTAGAATCACCCCAGGGATTTGACAAATCTGTCTGGGTCCTGCCCTTGATAAATGAGATCAGAATCTCAGGGCATATGGGCTGGAAGATTTACTTCTATGAGGGTTCCAGAGAATCCTGCTGCAGCCAGCCTGCTGCCAGCCCCACCTAGCGTTTGGCCACCCCAGTCCTCAAAAGCAGAGAATCTCACCTCTTTGGCCTGGACCCTCAAACTGCTTGGCTCCAAACCACCTCTCCGTCTGATCTGCCAGGACCACATGCACACACACTCACACACTCCCACGTAGTCATGCAGTCCAGGCCTAATAGCTATTTGCCACATTCCCGTTATGCCCTGAATGTGCGCTCCTACCCCACCCCCCGCTTTATATTCTTCCCTCTCCTGAAATGCCTTTCTACCCACTTCAATGTGGCCGACTCATTCCTACTTATCTTCCAAGGCCCAGCTCAAATGTTTCCTCCCTGAAGCCCTCCCAGATCTCCTCTGTGCTTCCCAGCTCCATGAATAAGCCACCCCAGACTCCAGCTGCCCCCCTGAGGTTGGCGCCTGAGGCCCTCTTTCTAGTTCTCCCTCTAGCCTCCCTTCCTGGCCCAGTGCCTGGCTCAGAATGGTGCTCTGGAAACAAATGAGTCATGAGATGGTGTTGGAGAGCAGGTCTTCCCCCCAAAGACAGGAGGAGAAGGAAAAGCACCCCTGGGCTCCTTGTCACACTTTCCCTGCCATGCTGCAGACATGCTGGCCCCATCCCACACCGGCAGCTCGTTCCTCTGGGCCTTTGCACTGTTTCCTCCACCTGATGTGCGCGGCCCCAGACAGGTCAGGGACGGCTGCTTCCTGTCACTCAGATCTCCCTCCCCGCAAGAAGCCTTCCCCACCCTCCCCCAGACCCCACCACTCACTATCCCCTCACCTGCTTCCATTTTCTTCCTAGTACATGCCACTACCTACATATCATCTCTCTGCTCGCTGTCTGTCTGCCCCACCTGAATGCAATCTCCACGAGGGCAGGGAGTCTCTCTGGCTACATCATCAAGGGCTACATCAAGTGAGCTCTAGAAAGCCTGGAGAGCCTTCTTGTTCTTTCCTGCACACACACACAGCCTTGAGAAAGCCATCATGGACCATTCAATATGCGAGCCTTGGGTTTTCCCTTCTGAGATATATTCACGGCTAACTGTACATGCTCATTTATGGTGAATTTTTGGAGGAAAATCTTCAAAAATTAAAAGTAATTCCATAATCTCATCTCTCAGACTGCTTAGATTGTGATATGTTCATTTTTTGCATTACACCTACGTGTGTGACCGTGTCTGTGTATACACGTGTTCACACATACAAATACATACACAAATATTTAGCATCTTATTACATACTGACATTTGTTTAGTATTTGTTACACAAATCACGAGCACTTTCCCCTTGTCACGAAGGATTCTTCAAAAACTCCCTTCTGAATGGCTGCATAGTATTCCATCATGGGATTGCATTATAATTTAGTTATTCTCTGTTGTTAGACATTTAGGTTGTTTACCATTTTTTTACTGTTACAAATAATGCTGTGATGAGCACCCCTGAACATAAATCACTGTCTGTATCTCTGAGTGCTTCCTCAGGATAACTTCCAAAAGGAGGAATTCCTGAGTCAGAGAGACTGAATTTTTTCCAGGTTCGTGGAACATATTGTCAGACTGTCCTCCAGAAAGACTGTCCCGGTTTATACTCACACTAGTGACCATGGGGGTAGCCAACTTCATTGCACACTGTAGCAAGGATGAACAGGATTTCCTTTGTGTTTACTAATTTGCGAGACCGAAATGATACTTCGTTTTTATTTGGAGTTTAATGCCAATGCGGGCAAATAACTGAAAATACTTTTTGGCTAACTGTATTTTTTCTTCTGTCAACGACCTGTTCCTGTCCTTTCTCCATTTTTCTTATTTTGAGTTGGCTTTATTATGTATTAAAGACATCAGGCTTGCTCTCTGTAGCAAATGCTTTCCTCACTTTGCCTTTTATTGTTGTTTATAAATTTTTATATGTAAAAGTGTTCTAAATTTTCACAAGGTCCAGTGTAACAGTCTTTGGTTGAAATCATTTCCATGGGCTTTATGTAAAGCTAGTCCTTTTCCAACCAGACATAAGATAAATATTTCCCTATAATACCTTCTAATTTTTTGTGTGGCTTCATTTTTCACACTCAACTCCTTAATCCATCTGGAATGTATTTTGCAGGATAATGTAGGTGAGGATTTAAGTTTATTTTTTTCCCCAAATAGTTAACCACTTGTCCCCATCTGTGTTATTTTTTTTTTTCAAGACCTTATGGCAGAGTTTCTACCATCTCCCTTAGTAGCTCCATAGTGTAATAATAATCACAGATATCACATGTATGTACTTACACTTTACCAAACATTATTCATTCATCATTCATTCATCACATTGTTGCTGAACGCCTGCTATGCACTGGGGACTATTCTAAGTGCTAGGAATACAACAGTGAATAATACGGGTAACAACCTCTGCTCTTATGGAACACACCTTCTAAAGGGGGATGTGAAATAAAATAAACAACTTAGAATGTTAGTGTTAAAGGAGAAAAGTAAAACAGGAGGGGGTATTTGAGGGGAAAATGCACTTCTACATAGGATGTTCAGGGAAGGCCTCACTGAGAATGTCCCTTGCGTAAAGACCTGAAGCAGGTGAGGGATGAGCCACGGGATGTTGGGGCCCGGAGGGGAGGACATTCCAGGCAGAGGAAATAGCCAGTGCCAAGGCCCTGAGGCAGCAGGAGACCTAACATGTTCTAGAATCAGCAGCAAACCTGTGTGGTTGGAGAGGAGTAAGCCTGAGGGCACGAAGGAGGAACCAAGACCAGAGTAGTAAGGGAGGTGTGTGGAGGGTGTGTGTGTGTGTGTGTGTGTGTGTGTGTGTGTGTGTGTGTGTGTGTGTGTGTGAGATGTAGGAAGGGAGGTGTGTGGAGGGTGTGTGTGTGTGTGTGTGTGTGTGTGTGTGTGTGAGATGTAGGGCCTCACAGGGCTTTATACAGATCTTGCTTTACCTCCACATCTGGATGAGATGATTTGTTTGGGTGGGTTTTCAGCAGAAGAGCAACATTATTAATGTTTTAACACAGGGTTTTTCAACCCCAGCCCTACTGACATTTGGGGCTGGATAATTCTTTGTCCTGGGGGCTGTCTCTACATCGCAGGACGTTTAGCAGCGTCCCGAGTAGCTCATGTGCGTGCACACACACACACACACACACATAGCACCCAGTTGTGACAATTAAGAATGTCTTCGGACACTGCCAAGTGTTCTCTACAGGACAAAGTGGCTCTGGTTGAGAAGCGCTGCTTTCACAGGGCCACTCTGGCTGCTGTGCTGATGGGGCCAAGGCGGAGACGGAGAAACCAGCCAAGGGGCCACTGCAATCAATCAGCAAGATGACGAAGGGGCTGGACTGGGGCTATGCGGTGAGCTGGTGAGCGTAGAGACATCGGGCTCTATTGACAGAGCACCTATAGGGAATGCAAGAAAAAGCGAAGTCCGTTTTATATCCTCAAGACCTCTGAGGATAGAGTTGTCGTTTACGGAGATGGGACAGGAGAAGGACCCCGTTTGGGGGAGACTATCAGGAGGTCAGTCTTGGTCTTTTTTGACCAGCAAATGGAGATGCTGAAGAGCAGCTGGATTGACAGGTCTGGAGTGTAGGGGCCAGATCAGGGCCAGAGACAGAACTCTGGACCAAGAGCAGATCGATGGTGTCTGAAATGCAGTGATACAGGATGAGACCACCAAGGGAGTGAGTATAAACAGCAAAGAAAGCAGTCCAAGGCCTCAGCGTGGGCACACCAGTGTTTAGAGGTCAGAGAGAGCTGATGGGGGGGTGGGGGGAGATGGCCGGAGGCGCAGAAGGAAAACCAGTCTGAGCAGCATCCTGATGCTGAGAGAAAGAACTGTTTCAGGGAGCAGAGAGTGATCTACCATGTCCAGGGCTGCTGAGAGCGCAACTGAAATGAGGACTGACAGCTGTCCCCTGGATTTGGCCACATGGAAGCCACTGGAAACCTGGACCAGGGCTGCTTGGGGGGTGTGACGGGCTGGTTGGAGATCATTCATGAGGGAACGGGAGGAGAGAAACTTGAGATGCTGAGCACAGACAGCTCTTTCAGTTTGCAACAATGCATCCTCAGACTTCTCTCATGATCCTTCCACATTTTCCCCGCCACCTCTGACTGTGGTCACTGCTGCAGGGGCCAGGTGCTGGCAGGCTGCGGGCCTCAGGCAGGGCGGGCTGCCGGCACCTCCTACAAGCATGTGCGATGCAACCTCACACACCCAACCCTCACGTGGGAAAGGGTGAAGGCTCTGGAGCACCCTTGGCTGGCAGGTACGGGCGCCCATGAATGAATACTTCCCCCCCTGACAGCGCTCCAGGATGCACGTGGAAGGCGTTCTTGACAGGCTCTCCCCCCTGCCCTGTTTCACTCCCCCGTCTCTCATTCGGGCTCCCTGGAATCACCTCCCAAGGAAACTACCTGTACCAGAGCATGAAAATCTCCACCTTCAGGGGAAGCCAGGCTAAGACAAATAGGAAGGAAAAGAGAAGGAGATTGGAGGTGGATATACAGTCAGGAGAGGATTTTGCTTTTGTTTTTTAAAAGATGTCAGAAATGATAGAAGGCTTGTAGGCTGATGGCAAGGAGCCGGGAGGGAGGCAAAAATTGATGCAGGGAAGAGGGGAGAATCACCGGAGTGGTGGTATCGTTGAGAAAGTGAGAAGGGGGTCCACAGTCAAAACTGGGCCACAAAGCAACTCTCAGTAAATTCAAAGGACTGAAATGAACAGAACATGTCCTCTGACCACAGTGTAAGAGAGAACTAGAAATCTCATATGATTAGAAATTAAGAAACATGCCCCATTAACCATGACTCAAAGATACAATGGGAACTACAAAATATTTTGAACTGATTCAAAACTTCTACACATATCAAAACTCATGCAATGCCACTAAACCAGGACTTAAGAAAAAATTATGGTTTTTAAGGTCTTCAATGTGTTTGTTGGAAGTGCTGAGATTTTAATGAGTTTTAACATCCATTTCAAGATGTTTAAAAAAAAGAACAAAATAAAGCAGAAAGAGAAATTATAAAGATACGGGCAGAAATTAATAATATAGAAAATACACATTTTCACACACACAGTAGAGATCAATAAATTAGTCTTAAAGTTGGTTCTTCAAAAAGATGAGTAAAATCGACAACTGACAAGACAGGTCACAAGAGAGAAGGAGCGGGAATGAATAATATCAAGGATGAAAAATGAGTCAACACTTGATGTTACAGGCAATATAAAGATGTTTAGAGAATATTATGAGTGTCTTTGTGTCAATAATTTTGAAATGTCAAAATGGACAACTTCCCAGGAAAATATAATTTACCAAAACTGATGAGAGAAGCAGAAAACCTGAATCGTCCTACAGGCATTTAAGTAACTAAATAAATGGTCTAAAATCTTCCCACAAAGATGGGGCACCTGGGTGGCTCAGCAGGTTAAAATCTTCCCACAAAGAAAATTCCAGGTCCAGATGGCTTTTCCAGAGATTTCTACGCAACACTCAAGGAAGAAATAATTCTAATCTAACTTTCACTCTTCAAGAAACTAGGAGAGGGAATAATCCACAATTTATTGGCTAAGAAAACCCTGCAGTTAAACCTCAAAAAAGAACGAGAAGCAAATAATGCAATATATGTTAAGAAAAAAAAAAAGAAGAAGAAGAAGAAGGTAGTGGGAGGGGAAGAATGAAGCAGGGGAAATCGGAGGGGTAGACGAACCATGAGAGACGATGGACTCTGAAAAACAAACAGGGTTCTAGAGGGGAGGGGGGTGGGAGGATGGGTTAGCCTGGTGGTGGGTACTGAGGAGGGCACGTTCTGCATGGAGCACTGGGTGTTATGCACAAACAATGAATCATGGAACACTTCATCTAAAACTAATGATGTATGGGGATTAACATAAGAATAAAAAAAAAAAAGAACGAGGAAGGAAAATTACAAGTCAATTTCATTCATGAACATAAATGGGAAAAATTCTAAATAAAATATTAACAAATTTAATCCAGCAGTATGTAAATGGAAAAAATACATGATTACCAGATTCGGTATACCCAAGGAACTCAAAATTGGTTTAACATTAAAAAGTCATTTAATGTTACTCACCACATCAGTAGTCTTAAAAACAAAAATAATATAAGCATCCAATAATTGCAGAAAAAGCATTTGATAAAATTCAATATCCATTCATGATTTAAAAAGAAAACTACCAGCCAATCTGGAAAAGAAAGGAACTTTCTTTATATGATAAGGAGTATTTACAAAAAGCCAACAGTCAATTGCAGTTTGTGGTAAAATGTTGAAAGCTTTGCCTTTGATGCTGGAAGCAGACGAGGATACTCTTCATCTTTGTTTTCCATCCTTCATCCTCCACTCGTATCGTATTCTACATTATATTCCATATAATAATGTTAAATGTTATATTAAGGAGGTCCTCGCGAGAATGGGAAGGCAAGAAAAAGAAATGAAAAGATGCAGAGTGTAGGAATACAGTTGACATCCACACCCAGGCTTTTCTGATTCTAGCCCACACAGAGTGCTCCCACCTCTGATTCCAACTCAAGTTTTACCTGTTTTTTTCCTTTGCTTTTATTTTGTTTCTGTTTTTGCTTTACCAGCCTTTAATCCTGCCCCTACTCCCTCACTCAGTCATTCAGCAAGCGCTCGCTGGGTCGTCCGCGAACCCACTGGTCCCCTGGTACCTCCTATCGCTGCTCCGTACCCCTGCAGTACCTGTGATGTGTTCAGACTCCCCTTCCTCACAGACTGCATTCTGGGCGCCGGGGCCACTCTTGCATTGCTCTGCGGGCTTCACGGTCCCGACCGCAGCTTCTTTAGTTCCTTGTCGGTGGGACCAGGTCTGCTTCCCCTGGGCCCCTAAGCCCTGCATGTGTAGCAGGACCCAGCCAGTGCTTGCTGCGCGATGAATAAGTGGACCGTGACAGCAGCAGAATTCTGTTTCCCAGGCGGGGGCCTTCCTACTTCACCCACATCCATCAGCTCTGCCCTTCTTGCTTAAGAGGCCATTCCTGTTGCTATGCACTGAGCAACTGCCCTGTGCTGGTCCTAGGCGGGGTCAGTGGCCCATGCCGGGGGCTGCCAGGGATACACAGGGGCACACCGAGATGCAGCTCCTCCCTGGTGGGCTGACAGTAGCCACGTGGGATGGTGGGAACAAGAAGGTGCCTGACCCAGCCTACAAGGTCAGGAGAGGCTTCCAGGAGGAGGAGGCTTCTGAACTGAGCTACAGACGATGAGGCGGTGTTAGTGTTTGAAGGAGGGAGGAGGTGGGAAGATGTCTGGGACTGGGGGGCTACAAGTGGGTCCCTGAGGGTAAAGTGCTGTGAGTGTCAATGAGGAATGAGGGGGACACTGAGACCAGAGAGGTCACTCTTACAACGTATGAAATGGTGGACCATCTCCCCCCAACCAGAAAAATGCATGAATACATTCACGAGATTATGTACATATTTTGAAGCCCACCCCGGGCCCCTGGGGTCTAAGAACCTAGACTGTATCCTGAGGATGGCAAAATCAAACTGTTCCAGACTTAGGGAAGGAAAGTACAACTGAGCTTCACCAGCTGTCCACTTTTGCCCATGACGTTGGCCAGGATCCCAAATAATCCCCCCAAGGCTAACTAAGGCTGACGCCCGGCTGGAATAGACACTCTATTTCCAGTGTGCGAGGGTCCTACAAGCCTTGTCCCACGCACAGCGCAGAGCGTGTCCAGCAGAGGCCTTGCAGAGACTCCATCAATGGGAGGCAAATGTCACTATCTGCCTCGTGAGCACCACCCCAGCTACCAAAGTTGCTGAGCACTTACCCCAGATAGGCATATGCCAACAGGCAGGGGAGAGAAGAATGTTCCTGAAACAGGACATGTGTGAGCAGAGGATGTGGGCATGAAAGAGCTTGGTGTTTCGGGGGGACTGGCTGGAGGATCCGAGGTCAGGACACTGACTGGACATGCGTGGGAGAAGCTGGCCCCTGTGGGTCAGATGCCAGAGCTTGGCTGCTATCCTGAGGGCAGGAGACACCCAGGATCCAATCTGGGCTTAGAGCCATCACTCTGGTTGGGTGTGAAGAGGGATCACACACGATGGAGGTAACTGCCATGCTATGTTCAAGGCAGGGCCTGACCTCAGAGAGGCAGTACACATGGAGGGGGCAAGGGGAGACCAGGAAAGGCATCTCTAGGGACAGGGAGGTTTCCCTGTTTCTCTTCATTTTGACCGATAGTAACTACAGGCCTGCTTGGTGCTGGACACCAAAAATCCAAAGGCAAGGGTGCCCGCTGGCTCATTACCATCACAGCAACTATAATGGGTGTCAGCCATAGGAAGGAAAAGACTGAGCAAAACAGATACTGGCCTAAAAGGACAGGCTTCCTCCGGGTCAGCTCAGGCCCAGCTGGTCAGGAGTCCCGGTCCCTCCCTCAGCTGACAGATGAGGCCAAGACCCGCGGAGGGTGAACCAGAGGGCACTGCAGTGCCATGGAGTATAGAAGTGGCCAAGCCAGTCCTAAACCTGCTCCGAGCTCCCCCTTTCCCCAGCCTGAGCAGGGCCACTGAGGCAGCATGGAGCAACAGCAAGGCCCCAGGGGCCTGGGAGCAGGGAGTCCTCTGTCCATGTCCTAGCTGCCACCCCTGCGTGTTCCTGGCCAGCTCCTCTCACTGCCACTTCGGGCCAGACAGCTGTCCATAAGCCCCTTTCCAACCCAAAAAGTTCACTTACCCAGAGGCCAAAGGAGGGATGTGCAGAAGGAGCCAACGGATATAAAACCAGCAGTGACCCTGGAGGGGAGTGGTAGGGAGGTCACTGGGAGAAGGAAGTGGGACCTGACCAGGTGACTGGAAAACACAGGCAGCAGAACCAGTGGGAAAAGGGCCACTGGGGTCCTGGGCCTGGACTTCCTCATCCACACATGGCGGGCAGGGAGTAGAGGGCAGAGGGAGCAAGTTGGGCCAGGCGCTTCCAAAGCCCTTCGGCTTCCTACTGACAGCACAAGCCTCAATATCAGGATCTGCCTCTGGGAACTATGTGGCTTGGAACAAATCCTTATGCTCTCTGAGCCTCGGTTGCCTCATCTGCAAACTGGGTATAATACCACCACCACACAGCATTGTTCTGGAGATGGAACCGCACCAGGAGACACAGCGCAGCCATGTGACAGCGACGACACTGTCCAGAACTACAGCGAGTGAGCCCGGTCAGGCCGGGGCAGGGTGGCCGGCGGGCTCCATCAGGCCCCTGCTGCCCCTCCTCCCAGCTGCACCAAGTTGGCTGCGCTCGCACCAGGCTGCTGGGGAAACCCCTCGGGCCCACAGCCGCCTTCCCTGCTGCAGTCAGAGGAGTTTTCCTTGGCCTTCCCCTCTCCCCGTGTCCCACAGGGTGGCAGCTCTGAGAGGGCCTGTCCATCTCCTCAGGGCTGGCAGGAGGCGCCTTATAAATCAATCAATAAATTCCAAGCAGATGCGCACAAGTTGTTTGGGTTGGAACCCCAGCCCTTCTCTGCGGTTGCCGCGAAACCAGACTCTCTCAGGTGATTCAGAATTTGACAGGGCCGGGCCTGGATCCACCAGAGGGTGACGATAATATTTTCTTTCCTGTCTTACCTCGGAGACAGGGTGGGGTTTTTTTTTTCCAGCCCTCTCTCCTGGGCTGCCACCGAGGAGGGCAAACCCACGTTTACCCAGTGCATATTTATAGACCCCCTGGGCTGGGGGAAGCCAGGAAGGAGGACAGCCAGCTCCCTGCGGGGCTTCCCAGCGTACAGCGGGCACCTTCTCCCACAGGACTCGCATTTCCTCACAGCCACCCATGAGGCTCTGCCTGAGGAAACCAAGAGCACGTGGATGTGGCCAAAAGCTTGGCTTTCTTGCTCACGGTCCTGGGTCCTAACCCCAGCTCTGACACTTCGCTGAGCCTCAGTTTATACAGTTTTGTTTTGTGAACAGGGATAATAACACATAACAAATGGTAATGAGGTGAGATCCAAAGTAAAAGAACACACGGGAATAGCTTCCCTGGGGTCCAGCACACTGTAGATATTTGATAAATTGTCACCAGTGGTATGAACAGTGTGCTAAGTGCTCAGACAAGGGACACAGCTAGCCCTGAGACAAGGTCACAGCACAGTCGGAGTTCAGCCGGCTAGCTCCAGAGTCCAGGCCGGTCTCAACTTCCTCTGCAGCCGACTGGGCTGACTGGTGCCTCCCTCAACACAGGGGGGCACCAGGGCTGCCAGTCAAGGAGCAGCAAAGGAAGGGGAAGTAGGCCACAAGGAGTGCGCCTATGTGCTGGGCCGCCACCCCAGGCAGCAGGGCTGGGCACCCGGAAGTCAGAGGCCGTGCCCAGCGCCGCTCGGCCCGTCCTGGGCAACACCAGCTCAACCTTCCAAGGTCCCACAGACTCCCTTTCTGAAGAATGCCCAGAAAGAAGGAAAAATACCTGAGTTTGCATCCAGCACCAATTAATGACTCAACTACTTTTTGTTGTAACCAAATAGGAGGAGTACAAAATTTAGGCCATGAGGGGCGCCTGGGTGGCTCAGATGGTTAAGCGTCTGCCTTCGGCTCAGGTCATGATCCCAGGGTCCTGGGATCGAGCCCCGCATCGGGCTCCCAGCTCAGCGGGGAGCCTGCTTCTCCCTCTCCCTCTGCCTCTCTCCCTGCTCATGCTGTCTCTCTCTCTCTCTGTATCTCTGTGTCTCAAATGAATAAATAAAATCTTAAAAAAAAAAAATTTAGGCCATGAGTCTGGTTTAAAAACAGGGCAGTTACTCCACACCACTTTTAGTGGAAATCCTGACCTGCCCCTCCCTGGGTGTCAGTTTTTCATCTGACGGCAGGGTTTCCGAGGTTCCCGGCACTCTGCCCTTCGGGGGGGGCCTGGATCTGAAGCTGCCTGTCGGCTGGGTGTGTGCACTCGAACCACCATAGCCATGTACTGAGCAAGTACTATGTGTAGGCACCATGCTGAGCACGGAGACTATCCCGCTCCTCCCCGAAGCCCAGGGAGGTCGGGAGCACCATCCCTGTGCCCACTTTACAGAGGAGGGAAGTTATCGTGCAGAAATGTTAAACAGCTGGCCCAAAGTCATCAAAGATGTAAAGGCAGGATTTGAAACCCAGGCAGTCTGAGCCACTCTGCTGCCCCTACCCCTACCCTGTTCCCTTAAACACACACACACACACACACACACACACACACACACACACTCAGGTCTATGCTGAGGCAGCTCTCAGAGTCTAGGCTCAGCTGACACTCATAGTAAGACTGTGACCTCATTATCTCTGGGCCTCAGTATTCTCATCTGTAAAAAGGGAACAAAAACACCTACCTCAGAGGGTTCTTCTAGAGATTAAACTATACCAGATGACACATAGTTTCAGAGATCGACCTGATACCGCCTCCCTGCCCTTAGGAGTTAATGGAACAGCCAAGAACAGAGAATAATGACAAGATGTAGACCGCAAGGGTCTCAGCCTGACCCTTGAGGCCCCCATGGCCTCGCCTCTGCCAACCTCTCACCATGACCGGCTCTCAGGGTACAGCTATACCCAATATCCTTCAGAGCAATCTGGCTCTTTGTTGCCTCTGGGCCTATGCTCTCTGAATCCCTCTGCCTATAATGTCCTCCCTCATCCCTTTTCCTTTGCAAACTGCTACTCATCCTTCAGGACTTGGTTCAGCAGCCACCTCCTCCAAGAAGCCTTTTCTGACTACCATAAGCTAGGACAGTACCTTTTCTGTCTCTGGCCGTTCCTGGCTTCTCTGCATCCTGCTCACTCTGGGTTGACACAGCTAGTACATACTCTCTTCTACTAGACTCTGGGCTCGTCCAGGGCTAATGCTGTCTATTCACCTGGGGTCCCCAGCAAAGGGCCTGGCCCAGAATGGGTGTTCAGTGGACAGTTGTGGCATGGATGAGTCAGGAATGCCACAGATGGGTGAGGCAAGAATGGGTAGCCAGAACACCTCCCTGAAGCCCCAGCTCTGTGCCTCCGCCACTGAAAGTCTTCTCTGTGCCCCAAAAGCATCTTGTTCATCCACTTCCCTTACACCCTCTCCTTTAGGGCACCCATACTGATACCCTCTCTGAGCTGGGCCCAGGGAACATGGGATGAACCAGAGGGGCGCAGGAGGGACTATAAATCACAGGTAAAATCGTCCCATCGGGTTCCCCCAGCAAGCTCCAGTGCTGGAAGGGCTGTGACGTCCCGATGGCCACCTGCTCAGACCACGGCATGGCCAGGCCAGGCAGGCTAGGCTGCCAGAGCAGACTCTGCAAAGAGCTAAAAGCCTGGGAAAGAAGGGTGCACAAGGGAGGGAAGGGAAAAGGGGAGGAAAAAAATTTTAAAAAAAAGTTCTTTTGGTATTTGTTTTCAAAGCCACTGACGAAAACCAGATTTGAAGTTTGGGGGGAGAAAAGGGATTTGGGCCTTTCAAATTCCACTCTCCACTAATTGACTGCAGTTTCCTTTGAAAGAGCCCCCAGCTCTTCTGAACAATCAGCAGCCCAGCTGGGACTCGACAACCAGCGGCTTCCAGGCCTCCCGGCTCCAGAGGGTCGCTCCGGCTGTGTGAGCTCTGGACCGACAAACAGATGGACGGACGATGGGACACTGGGACCCTCGAAACGAACACTTGAAGCCAGAGCCTGTGTGAAGTGCTTTCCACGGAAAGAGCTGAGGCCAAGGCTCGGACCCAGGTGTGTCTGACCCCAGTGCCTGTCATTTTGCCATTTTTCTTGCCTGCTTCTCAAGGTGCTTGTGGCTTTCGGAGGCAGGAGGGAACCACAGCAGGTTCAAGCACAGAACTCCAGGTGGGTGTCCCACCGCTGTGTGGTACACATTCCCTGGGGCTCTGGATCCTTACGGGGTTAGGTGCCCACTCTGTCACACATACTCCCCAGTGTCCCTTCCCCACTCAGCCAGTGAAAGTGCTCACATTCCCTATTCTTCTCCTCCAACAAAGTCAGAAATGCCTCCTAATCAAGCCCCGTTAATCCTCCTGCCTCTTCCCTTGCCTGACCTCGGAGGATCTGGCCAACAGCTTCTCTCTGGGGCAGCTCAGAAACAAATACCCCTTCTCCCACTTTTCACTTAGAGACACCTAAACCCGAAGGCCCAAGAATCCCAGCAACCCAGCTCTATCTCGGGAAATCCAGGGGCCTCACCTGAGGACAGCTCAGACCATTAACCCCCCCTCCTATATGAGGCTCTTCTATCTCATGTCTCACACAGAGGTCCAAAGGGGCTGAGAGACTTGCCCAAAGACACAGGGTCAGCCCTAGAGTTAGCAGGGCCTAAACCTGAACCCAACTGTGAGCCCCACCCCCTTTTCCCTAGACGGGCCCATCCATCTGGACAAAAAGCCTTACTCCACTTCCCGAGCATTACCCAAAAGGATCTATGATCAGGAAAACCAGAAAGTCCTGGAAATGTCAGCTGTCCTTCCACAGATGAAAAGGACCAGCATCCTTCAACAAAAGCTGGCCTCCTGGCTTTTGCACCCATGTGGGTCCCTCAGCCTGGAAAGCCCCTCCCCTTGGAGAACTCCTACTCTGACAAGGTTTGCTCCCATGTTCACCTCCTCCAGGGCATGCTCCTCGACCCCTCTGGGCTCCTGTGCTGTCCTCTCTTGTGCCCTGCTTGGCACAGCGTAGAGCCACTCTGCCCATCCGCTGACTCCCACGGATGAGCTGCTCTAGAGCGGGAACGCCTTGCCTAGCGCAACACCCCGGCGCCCACAGTAGGAGCTCCAGAAGTGTCTGCGGAGGGAGGAAGAGAGAGGGAGGCACTCTGGAAAAGCTCTGGGACCAAGTCCTGACTCCATCGTTTGCCAACCATGTGACCTTGGGGGAACTCACTTCCGGAACCTCTCTGGGCCTTGGGCTCCTCACCCGAAAAACCGTGGGTGACTAATTCTGCCCAATGCAGTTGTTACACAGATCAAACGAGACTGAGGGTGTGGAGGCACTTTGTGAATGATGGAGCTTCAAGTTGGTATGGACCGTGGAGGGGTTGGTAATGGGGTGCCGGGGACAGGCAGCCTCGCTGGTGGAGTGAGGGTGATCTCCCTAACACATCTTCCTGACAGGAGGCCACCTCTCCGCGAGGTTCTCAGGAAGGAAGAGCCAGTCTGCCCATCTGTGCTGGGAAAAAGTAGAGGAATCCATGATCACTGAGCACTCGTTCTGGGCCGAGAACAGCCACAGCTGGCCCGGCGGTGAATTCCCCTGTGCTGAGGACTGCGTAGTACCTCTCTTTCACAAGGTGGTCACGGATGCCAAGGGTAAGGGACTTGGCCCAGGTCTCATGCTCAGGGCAGCCCCACCCCAGAGCCTGTCCTTTCCACATCTCCTACCCTAGGCTGAGTCCAAAGCTCTCCTTCACGGTGTCCACCCCACCCTTAGGCGCTGCCAGGCATCGGGCCTCACAGGCTGCTCCGGGGGCCAGCTGGCCAGGGCCAGGGCCCCTCAGTGGCCCAGCAGGCCCAGAGCCCCTCGGGCCAGGCCGCACCCACCCTGATGAATCCCCAGGCAGCAAGCTGCCCTGCTTCTGTTCCCCGTGACGAGCAAGGACCAGTGCCCGTCAAAGAAGTCAAGCTTAGGAAGTCTGACGAACGAAGACTGTGACGGTGGGATGCTGTAATGATAAACGTCAGCTGCTTGGCAACCTGGGGTCAGGGGAGCCGCCTTGCTGTGACAGGGGAATGAGTGGCAGAGTAACTCGATTTAGATTATTCGGGACGTTGCAGGCAGGAGGAGCCAGGGTCCTTTGCAAAGACCCCCCCCCAGCACACTGCCAGGGACTTTGCAGTTGCTGCAGGACACACAAGGCCTTCCAGCATGGGGTCCCACCAAGCTCTCCAGCCCGCACCTCAGTAACAGGCCGCTGGCACTGCTTACCGTGTCGCATGCTCACCATGCCATCTCACACTTCCAGGCCTTCGCAAAGGTTATTCTGTGCGCTGACCAAGTCCTAGACGTCCTGCCACACCCCGTTCCAATGCCACCTCCTTCAGGAAGCCATCCAAGCATCCCACGCAGTGAAGTCCTCCTTCCTCCTGCTATGAGGGTTTCTCTCCAGCCTCCCGGAGCTACTCCCTCTGCCTTCCCCCTGTAGTTCTAAGTCCAACTCACTTTTCTTATCTCAGATTAGATGTCTTCTCTGGGAAGCTCTGCCTGATTTGCCACCAGGTTGCCTTGGATGCTGCCCCATCCCTCCCAGCTCCCTGCACTTGACCCCCGTACTATATGTGTCAGTTTGCATGTTTGTGTCCTATCCTAATCTAGAAATTCTCTATCCCTGATGCCCAGCACAGGCCTGGCACACAGCTAAATTCTCTGTGCTAAAGAAGTATGTTCAATCACTACCAAAGAACCAAGGGGCAGGACAATCTGAGGCCCACAGACTGTGTCGGAGTTCTTTCTATCCCATCTAAGACTTACCAGAACACCCAGCTTCTAGTCACCGAACAAATGAAACCACCAAGGGCTGCCATGACCCAAACGCAGAGGGCTTCATATGGAAGGAATCAAGGGGACTGAGGAATAAAGTATCCGTTGGAATAGACACTTTATTATCCAGGCCATAAACCTGATTTACACTCAGGTTTCTTCTTTCCAGAAGCTCTATAAAGCTTTACCTTTGCCCCAGCAAGCCTTGGAAACAAACCTTCTGAGCAACAGGAAACTGTCCGTTATGACTAGGGGACGGGAAGGGGCTCCCAGATACCCCTGCCCTCTGGACAACCCTAGGGGTCAAAGTCACCTGAACAAGGGACAAGGGATGGGGCCTGGAGAGAGCCAGAGGCTGGAGGCCTGGACACCTGGGTTTAGTCTGGACCAGCTTTACAAGCTACTCCCCTGTTTGGCCTCAGTGTCCCCCTCTGCATGGTGCCATGGGGAAGGAGGTGAGGCCAGATCCAGTGCTGATGTTCAAGGACATGGCACAGCACAGCAGCTGTGGGTTTGAATCTCACTCGCTGTGACCTGGGTAAGTTATGGGAGCTCTGCCCCACTCTGTACACCACTAGCATGAGGGAGCTATGTCAGGACGGCGCCTATAGGTATAAATCAGGGCCAGTGTGAGCACTGAGGGGGTTAAAATGGGAGATGGGTGTCGACGGGCGCTTGGCACACAGCAGGCCCTCTCCATGCTGCTCCCAGGTCTTCTCCTACCACCCTCAGCCATGAGATGCTGACAAGTGGAAACAAGGCCCTTCTAAATCCACTGTCCAAATCCATCCCTCAGACAAGCTGGGAGGTACACATCACCTCCCCACTAGAGATAAGAGAAATGAGGCTTGGAGAGGGGCTTTTTACCTTGCCTGTAATTCAGCCGACTCCCAACGCCAAGCCCAGTGCTCTTTCCCTGAGAGAGGATGTTCTAGGTCAACTTGTTTTGAAAAGAAGGGGCAAAGTGGAGGGGGGCGTGGGGATCCATCTTAGGGTCAACTCACATATACTAGAAGATGTGTCTAAAAGACACCACTTAGGGTCAGCCATTTTGCCTCTGTTTCTTTCTGTTCACCTCATCCCCACTCACTAGCTCCCACTGTGGTCAGGAGCCTGGACCCCCTTCCCCACAGAGCGCTGGGCCCCCTCCCTCACTCCACCAGGTCTCTGTCAGGATGCCACTGCCTCAGAGAGTCCCTCCTGGCCCACCCAAAATAGCATCCCCACTCTGCCAGCCTCTCACCCTTTCTTTCTTTAAATCACCATATATCATGCCATATAGCAGACACAATACCGATTTTTTTCATTAAATATTAACTGAGCACCTATTATGTACCAGAAGCTGTTGTAGACATTTGGGAAATGACTGTGAACAAAACAGATGAAAGTCCCTGATCTCCTGGAACTTACATACCAGAAGGAAGATAAATCTCAAGTCATAAACATAATATATATATAGTGTCTATATATATATGTATATATATATGGACAATATATGTTAGAATGTGAAAAGTTGTTTGAAAAAAATGGAGCAGGGTGATGGGATCGGGTATGCCAGGGTCAGGCAGGGGGCATCATTTTTAATTAGGGTGTTGAGGTGGGCACCGAAGAGAAAAAGGGAGTTAGCCCAGCAGACCTCTGAGGGAAGGGCATTCAGGCCAAGGGAACGGACAAATCAAGGGCCCTGAGGAAGGAGGAAGTAAGAAGGGAAATAAATGATGCTGTGGGCAGAGGGGCCCCCGGCCACTGTAGGGCCACTCTGAGGACCCAGGTTCTCGCTCCGAGTGAAATGGGTATCATTTCACAATATCAAGTATTAATGGCAAAGAAGTGACAGGCTTGACTCAGTATAAAAGGATCACTTGGGCTGCTGTGTTCAGAGCAGACTGTCTCAACTGTTAGTTGGTTTACTGTCGGTTTCCTCCACAAAACCGTGAGATCCATGAGGAACCGAGTTGATCCACATTATCTCCTCAGTGCCCACAACAAAGCTTGGCACATACTTGCTCAGGAAATGTCTGTGAAATGACTGGCTGAGTAAACAAACAGGCACTCCAGCCACACTGGCCTCTTGGTTATTTCTCACACATGCCAAACATACTCTGGCCCCAGGGCCTTTGCACTTACTGTGCGTTCTGCCCAGAATGCTCTTCCCCCAGATACCTTCATTGTTTATTCCCACACTTCAGATCTTATACTCAAACATCACATGAACCCCGAGGCCTTTCCTAGACACGCTATTTAACAGGAGTATGCCAAATATCCCTCTCCAACATGTCCTACCCTCTCTTCCTGCTCATTTTTTCCTCTGTTACACTGTTACCAAACGACATACTCTATAGTTTCCTTTCTTACTATCGGTCTCCACCCACTTTACTCTTTTTTTCACTGATTAAATCCCAGGGTCTGAGACAGTTGCTGACACATACCGGGATCCCAGTAAATGCTTGCTGAATGACCGAGTCACTCTTTCTGTGTGCTGTTTTGTCCAACCCCAGTGAGCAGTATGGCAATAGGGGGTAGCTATGGACTCCCTGCCAAACAGCAAGACCCCCTGCAAACCACAGACTCGGATACAGAGGCTAGAGCAGAAGGAAGGGGCTCACCAACCAAGCTAGGCTGTTTCATGGTGAGTTATCTCATACTAACCACACAAACCATTATCATTTCCATTTCACTCAAGAGGAAAACCTGAAGCTCAGAGAAGCTAAGTAACTTTCCCAAGATCATAGAATTGAGGAGGCTGCCGCACTGGGATTGGAACCCAGGTCTATCTGGCTCCTTCTAGTTTTTTTTCAGTCAAAGTCTACTGACCTGCCAGGCCAGGCCCGACCCTGTGCCAGCTCCTGGGGAATGCAACAGTGAACAAGGGGCTGGAGGCTGAGGTGAGGAGGAGCATTTCATGGAAGGAACAGCACATGCAAAGGCCTGGAGGTGAGTGGTGTGGTTTGGACAGAGAGCTGTAAGGAGGCCGAAACGGGAGGTAGGATTCAGGTCGTGGAAGGCCTTCTTCATGAGATGCCTTAGGAAGTTGGCACCACAGGGTGAGTCAAGAAATGTGAGTCAAGACCACAGTGAGGTGCCATTTTATACCTTTGATAGGCAAAAATTAGTGAATCTGACAATACCAGGTGTAGGAGAAGCTATGGGTACAGCATCTTTCCTGCTCTGCTCATGGGGTGCATGCTGGTCCATTACTCTGCAAATGAGCTGAGCATCATCTCGTAAGGGTGAATTCACATGCCCTTCAGCCCAGGGATTCTACACCTCGGTGATACTTAAGAACAGTGGTTATCAAGGTGGAGTCTGCAGACCACAGAAATCAGCAAACACTGCAATCAGCGTTTGTTTTACTCCGGGCGCCGTTTGTTACACATTTACTAGCACGCTATTGGAGAGAACCCATGCAAGCAAAAGGTCCTTTGTGTCCTCAATAATTTTTATGGTATAAAGGGATCCTCAGACCAAAAAGCTTAAGAACTACCACCCTAGAAAAACTTTTGCATATGTGCACCAGAAAATATGTACAGAGTCCGTGTAGCAGATCCCTTCATAATAGCAAAAAGAAAAAAAACCTGGAAACAATCCAAATATCCACCAATTGGAGTGGATAACAATAACCCTGCTCTCTTCATAGGATGCAATGTTACACAGCAGTGGAAATAAACGAACTTGAGGCACCTGCAATGACTAGTTAACATAATGCTGAAGTTAAAAAGGGAGTCCCAGAATTCACTAAATTAACTACAACTAAACAATATATTGTTTAGGTACATGCATACACACGATAAAAACTTTTTTTTGATAAAAACTATTTTAAAGAAATAGAATGGTGAAGAAGACATCCAGATGGCCAACAGACACATGAAAAGATACTCATCATCACTCATCACCAGGGAAATGCAAATCAGAACTACAATGAGATACCACCTCACCCCTGTCAGACCGGCTAAAATCAACAACACAAGAAACACAGGTGTTGGTGGGGATGTGGAGAAAGGAGAAGCCTCGTGCACTGTTGGTGGGAATGCAAACTGGTGTAGCCACCGTGGAAAACAGTATGGAGGTTCCTCACGAAGGTAAAAATAGAACTACCCTAGGATCCAGCAATCGCACTACTAGGTATTTACCCAAAGGATACAATAACACTAATTTAAAGGAATACAGGCACCCTGATAGCAGCCAAGATATGGAAGCAGCCCAAATGTCCATCAATTGATGAACGGATAAAGAATGTGTGAGATACACACACATACAGGAATATTCAGCCATAAAAAAGAATGAGATCTTGCCATTTGCAACAACATGGATGGAGCTAGAGAGTATAATGCTTATTAGCGAAGTCAGTCAGTCAGAGAAAGACAAGTACCATATGATTTCACTCATATGAGGAATTTAAGAAACAAACAACCAAAAGGAGAAAAAGAGAGAAAGAGAAAGGCAAACCAAGAAACAGACTCTTAACTATAGAGAACTGATGATTACCAGAGAGGAGGTGGGTGGGGGGATGGGTTAAACGGGTGGTGGGGATCAAGGCGGGCACTTGTGATGAGCACCGGGTGTTGTATGTAAGTGTTGAATCACTATAAGTGTTGAATCACCTGAAACTAATATTACACTGTGTTAAATGGAATTAAAAACTTAAAAAACAATTTTTTAAAAAAGAAATAGAATGACAAAATTATCTCTAGTGCATAGGCAGAGATGAAAGAAAAAATATATAAGGATTTAAAGAAAGAAAATGGTTATTATTCACTAATGACAATCAGAAATCAAAAAATCTAGAAACAAATGATAACCACTAATAACTGAATTGACAAGATATGCACACAGGATGAATACCCAAAAATCAACTGCATGTCTATCTGTAATAAACAGAACAGGAAGTTTTTTAGGTATTTATGATAATATCAAAAAACATCAAAGACATAGGGATAAATCTAACAGAAGATGTGCAAGACTTCCACATAGAAAATTACAGAACATTATGGGAGAAATTAAAGAAGACTTAAATGAATTGAGAAGAATACAAATTCATGGGCTGAAAAATTCCACACGTGAATTTGGAAATTCCAAATTTACCTTCCCAAATTTACCCAGAGATTTGAAAGCAATCCAACTCAAAATCCCGGCAGGTTCTTTTGCTGTGAGGAAATTACCAAGCTAATTCTAAAATCTGTATTAAAATGTGAACAGCCAACAATGGCCAGGGTAATCCTGAAGAAGAACAAAGTGGCAGAACCTCCACAACTAGATAGCGAGCCTGACTGTATGATGGCAGGTTGTGAAATTGGCACAAAGATAAACAAATAAACCAACGGAACAGAATAGAGAATTCAGAAATGGACCCTCTTGCTTCACTGATTTATGGCAAGGGAGCGTGGAGAAAGGACAGTGTGTTCAATGGAAGCCAGTGGCTCAATCAGATTTCTATATGACAAAAATGAAACCTGACCCCTACCACACACCATACACAAAAATCAAATCCAGGTGGATTCGAGAGCTAAATAGAAGGTGTACAATGACCAAGCTCCAAGAAGAAAATACAGGAGACTGTGTTCACCATTTGAGGTAGGCAGTGATTTCTTGACTAGGACATAAGATGCACTAACCGTAAAAATAAAGATTAATAAAACAGACGGTTTTAAAAATTAAGAGCTTCTACTCATCAAAAGTCACCATGAAGAGAGGGAAAGGACGAGCCAGGGTGGGAAAAGATACCTGCGGCACACCTAACAGCGAGCTTAGATCCAGAATAAAGATCTTCTATGCATCAAAAGGCCAGTAATTCCCCCCAAAATTTTTTTTGAAGGACTTGAATAAGTACTTCACAAAAGAGAATATTCAAATGGTAAAAACAAACAAACAAACAAACAAAAACCTATAAAACAGTGCTCAGTATAACTGGTCAACAGGAAAATGCAAACCAAAACCACAGTAGATCTCACTACAGCCACTCATCAGAAAGGCTAACATCTTTTTTTTTTTTTTAAAGATTTTATTTATTTATTTGACAGACAGAGACAGCGAGAGAGGGAGTACAAGCAGGGGGAGTGGGAGAGGGAGAAGCAGGCCTCCCACTGAGCAGGGAGCCCGATGCGGGGCTCGATCCCAGGACCCTGGGATCATGACCTGAGCCGAAGGCAGACGCCCAACGACTGAGCCACCCAGGCGCCCCAGAAAGGCTAACATCTTTAAAAACAAGCAGCACCAAGTGTTGGGAGGATGCTGAGCAGCGGAAATTCTGCTATGCTTCCAGTGGGCGTTTTAAAACAGGGCAGTCACTGGAAAACCGCATGGCATTACACATGAAAAATGAACATACCTGTTCCTTCAGATACACCCAGCGTAAGTGCAAATGTATGTTCATCATAAGACACACAGATTTGAATTCATAGCAACATTACTCCTAATGGTCAAAAACTGGAAACAATCCAAATGGCCACCAGCCGTGGAAAAGATCAATAAGCCTGTAATTCTACATATCAACTGAAATGAAAAAACAAAACAAAAGACCACAGCTACACAAGAATTATGTCCAGATTTCAGAAACATGATGGTGAGTGAAAGAAGCTAGATACGGGCAGTGTATACTATATGACCCCAGCTCTATAAAGTCCAAACCCAGCAAAACCAACCTGTGCTGGAAGGCAGGCCTGTGGGTCCCCCAGAGAAAGAAGCAGGGAGAAGAGCCTGGGAGGAAGTGTGAGCAGGGCTTGCTGGGGTGAAGGTAATATTCTATTTCTTGACCTGAGTATTGATTTCACAGTTACGTTCCCATTCTGATACTCACCAAACTGCACACTTAGGATGTATGTACTTTTCTAGATACAAGATTTACTTCAATAAAAAGTGTCATTAAAATAGAACAACAGGAATGAAATTCAGTGAGGTGATAACCTCCAGATTGGAAGCAGAGAGACCAGAGTGGGGAGAACAGTCAGGTAAATGTATTTTCTTATGAGTTAGTGTTCAAATGGGGAGGGGTGGAGAGAAAAGGGGGACAGAGAGAGGTGGGCATATTAACGGAGTCCCAAAGAAGACAGGGACACAAAGGACGGTGCTTGATCCAATTCTAAGCATTTAAGATTAAAAACATAAATACATAAAAACATAAAAAGGACCCATACTCCAGGAAGAAATCACTGGAACCAGAACACCACCACCTACCTACCTCATGGGGTCGTAAGTTAAGGGGTATAGTGCCCTGTCAATGGTAGAATAAAATAAATAGGACTTTCTTGCTTTGTATTCAGCATCCAGAACAAGGCAGATCTCTGAGAAATAAGTCCTGGGGGCATGGTGACTACAGTTAAACATACCATGTTGCATATATGCCAGTTGTTAAGAGAGTAGATCTGAGAAGTTCTCACCACAAGGAAAAGCAAAAAGTAACCATAGGAGATGACGGGTGTTAACTAAATTGATGGTGGTGATCATTTTACAATATATACATATATCAAATCAAAACCTGGTACGCCTTAAATTAAGACACTATCATGTCAATCGTATCTCAATAAAATGGGAAAGAAGACACGGAGGGACATATGAACAGGTGAAGCAGGACTTGCCCTCCCAAGGCTCATCTCACCCCGTCCATCCACCTGCATCCTCTCCCGGGGCTTCACATTTCTTTTTGGCGGGCGCTGGCCTAATTAGCGCAGCCTTTATTAAAACCCCTCACCACCCTCTCCCCGGCAACGCACTCTGGCCCAGGGAGCCCTGGTCATTGGGCCAAATAAGTTAACAATTTCCTTTCAGCCCTATGGCGTTTCTCAAATGTTAGTCCATTTCTTCACAGCCTGAAAGAGCCAGAGTCTTTTTAACAGTCCAGTCCTGGGCTGGATCTGTCACCACGACAGTAAAAAATAAAAATTAAAAAAAAAAAAAAAGCTTAAGTGTATCGTGTGCTTATAATAAATAGTTTGCACAAAATTATTCATTCCACATATGGGCAGAGCGATGCCTTTAATGTGCACATTGTTTGTGGAGAGCCTATAACCGAGGCTGTTGCCAGGCAGAATGTGGAAGTCGTTTTCTCCTATTAAATAAGGGAAACAAGGTTCTCATTTTAAAATTAATTCAATGAAAACTATTAAGCAGTTGGCCGTGAATGCCTCAGTATTTTTTCCAAACTGATACTAATAAGGGCTCCCACTCCCAGTCCTGCCTAAACAAAAACACAGAATCAACCACAGAATTTCCAAGAACATTTTCCCAGTGTTGCTGTTCTGAGACACGTAACCAGGAGGAGTGTGCAGATTCAACCCAAACCGAGACCCAAGTCCCTGCGATGCTGTCTTTGGGTGGGGTGGCTGCCTTCTGGTGCCACAGGGCTGGTGCACAGGGTCCTGGTCTCCCTTTGTCCTACCATCAGCTGACTGGGGCCGGGGGGATGCTCCACTCAAGTACTGAAGGGAGGGAGGGACTCGGGGCGCAGGAGACAAAATCAAGTCCCCAAGCCTCTCAGGACAAAGGTGGTCAGCAAGGGCTGATGGGGACTCCCATTGTGGGGCAGCTGGTGAAGGGCAAAGATTGCAGGACTTCAGGCAGAGAGATATGGATTCAAATCTCAGACACGCCATTTCCTACTTGGATGGTCTCAGTGTCCTCATCTATAATGTGGCGCTGTTCTCTGAATTCCAAGTGTCCTTGGACACAGAGACTCCAGCACATGCTTGGTATACAGCAGGTGGTCATCTGATGTCAGGCCCCTTTCTCCCACTCTATGCCAGCTCTGTGCTGACGAGTCAGCCACCCCTTTCAGTGGAAAACCAGCTCATTAGAGCAGGAGGCATGGGGAGCTGTGGGAGCTTGGAGGCAGAGGAGGCTGTGATCTGAGGCCAGATGGGGAGTCTCATCTGTGAGCTTCCTGAAGGGGTATCCTCAGCTGCTGGCCACTCAGGCCAGTGCTGAATAGGAAAGGGGGTGGCAGGGACAGGTAAGGAATCCGGACCGGGATGACATAGCCAAGGACTCTCTGAAAGCCCCAGACCATGTCCTCCAGTCCTGTGGCCATCAGCCCTCTGAGGACAAGGAGAGTATCTCACTCATTTCTGAGTCCTCAGTGCCCAGTCTGGGTGGGAACAGACCCAAACTCAGGTGAAGGTTATTGACAAGCAAATGAGTCCTCAACCACATCTTCCAGATGTTTCCTATGGTTTAGGAGGAAGGTCATCCTGGGTGGAAGACCCAGCCTCCTGGGTCACCTCTCTTAAAAATGAGGTCCACAGTGTCACAGACGGTGATGCAAGGACAGCCTAAGGCCACCAAAAAGGAAGAGGAGGTGTCCCCAAGCTTCCACTCCTGCATCCGCAGCTCTGCCCACAGGATCAACATTACAAGGGAATGAGAAATACTGGATCCATGTGAGGCTCATCATTTCTCTCTCTCTGCTGTCTCTGTCTCTCAGATTCAGACTGCACACCTGCCGTGGGTCAGGCTCTGCACCCTACAGGGATGAGCCCCGGCTAGAGGTCAGCCTGGAGGGAGTGTGCAGGGCCTGAGCATCAGCAACGCTGGAAGAAGCAGAGGGGAAAGAAAAGGTGCCTTTCGAATGGAAGCTTAATAAATGTTGAATTGCCAGATGGACAGATGGGACATATGGATGGAGACAAAGGAATGATCAACAGAGTGGGCAAGACTCAAGCCTCCAGTTCTCGGTTCTTCTTTCTCCCAGAGGCGCTTTGCTGTGCCCTGCCCATAAACACTCAGACCCAGACCCAGACCCAGACCCACACTCTTGCCATGACCCGATGGAGATGTCTGTGAACAGGGCTCTGCCCTCCCACTCTGTGTGTTGTGTCTTCCTGTTCTGTCTTTCAGCCTCTTTCTCCAGGTCTCTTTCTCTGTCCCATTCTCCCATTCTGGTTTTCCTGGTAGATGGGTCTCCTTCTCTGTCTCTCTTGGTGTCTTTGCCTCTCTTTTTGGCCTCTCTTCTTTCTTCCTTCTCCTTCCCCTCGCCCCATCACCAGGCTGTCCTCCCAATTCTGCTGTGAAAATCTTAGTTCCACCAGCACAGGTGTGCCTGCAGGTGTTTTAAGCAGGGAGGCACTGTAAGCAGTGAGAGAGGATCAGGGTGAGGCTGACATCCCGCTGGAAGGAGAAGCCCAGCTATGAGCCCGGCCATGCCCCACTCACCTGGTACCTCACATGTCCTCCCCGCACTGGCTCTTCCCTGGCCAAGCCCTTCCGGCTGCCAGCAGCGGCAAGAAGGAAGGAGAGCACACAAGGAAGGTCTCCACCTGGACCAGACCCCAATGAACAGGTGCCAAGAGACCCCTGGGCTTCGTTTTCACTAAGGGTCTCCCGGCCCAAGTACTACCACCCCTGCCACAGGGCGGAAGCAGGGGATCTCTCTGGGAGAGGTAGCACCACATCCCAACTGGCTTGGGGCTGAGACCAAGACAAGCAAGGCACCTCGGCACAACAGCAGTGTGGGTCACATGTATACACAGGTCCAGCACTTCATAGTTTCCAAGGTCATGACGCCCCATCCATCCATTCAACAGACACTTAGCGAGCACTGCTCTGTGCCAGGCATGGTTCTAGCTTCTGAACCTAGATGGGGTGGGAACAAGATGGGTACGTGCAGCTGACCTTTTGGTGCACATCTCCCAAGCACGGAGGACAGTGCTCACAGAGCTTCCATCACTGTGACGGACTATGGAGACCAGAGGAGCCCCAGCCTGGTTTTGACCACATGAAATCTGGCACGCTGCCCAGACATCCATGTGGAGATTCGGGGAAGGCGGCTTCATGTACAAGTCTGAGCTCCACGGGAAGGGCTGGGCTGGGCACAGACGTGACGGTCAACAAATGCACGGTCCTCAAAGCCACAGCCTACACAGACAGAGGGAAAAAGCTCCGTGAGAGGACGGGGACAGGGAAGGGGCTGGAAGGAGCAGAGGGCCACGAGATCTGGGGGGCGCGGAGTTCTTGAGGAGGCCCGCGAGCCCGGGCTAACGCTGCTGCTGGGCAGGGGGACAGACCAAGAGATGACGGTGGCCTGGGTAACACAGAGGCCACGGGGACCCCTCTGGGAGCTGTGTCAGTGCAGCTGTGGATGTGGAAGCCGAGCGTGCGCTCGGAAGAGAACGGAAGAGAAACGGGACAAAAAAGCACAGCCGACTGTCAAGGAGCTCTGCTCTAAAGGGAAGGAAAGAATCGAGGCAGGATCTGAAGGGGGAAGTGGGTCGAGAGGTTTGTTTTGTTTTGTACTATGGGAGAAAGAACAGCTTGCTTATGTGGACAGGGAATGACTCAGCAGAAAGAGCGGATGCCCAGGAGCAGAAGCCAGACTGCTGGGGCCTTGACCTTGAGCAGGTGAGAAGCATGTAGAGCTCAGCCCTCTGGGGACCCACACCCCTGCTGCCAGGCAGGGGCACCTGCCCTCATTTTCCAGATGAGGGCCCCGAGGCTGAAAACCACTAACCTACATCTCCAGAACAGTCACCCGGGAGTTTCCTTCCTCACCTGCCCCCCCCCTTAGAAACCTCCTAGGCCCCCCAAGGTGGGGCAGGAGTCTGCATTCATTCATTCATTCATTTTTAGAGGGGGGCGGGGGGACAGAGAAAGAGGGTGAGAGAGAATCTTAAGCAGCCTCCATGCCCAACATGGGGCTTGATCTCACCACCCTGACATCATGACCTTAGCCCAAATCAAGAGTCAGACGCTAACCAACTGAACCACCCAGGCACCCGCTTTCTCTCCCTCTCTCTCTTTTTTTCTTTCTCTCTCTCATTCATTCATTCATTCATTCATTTAAGGAGTTTAAGGAGTCTGCATTCAGCCTGCTCCTTAAATATTTCTCAGGCACACTAAAGTTTGACAGTCCCTGCTCTAGACCAGGAATCTCTAAACATTTTTGATCTCATATCCCTATCAGGAGAAAATGTATTCATTTGTAAATCATAGACATAAACTATTATTCTACCACATGCTAGGTATGTGTGGCCTTGGCTGAGCTGTAATAACCTCTCTGTGCCTCAGTTTCCCCATCCATAAAATGGGAGGTAATAAGAAAACCTGTCTCATACAGTCATTGTGAAGCCCACCACGTTGTGAAGCATGGGTTAAAAACACATTCAGTGTTCAAGAACATTGCCTGACACATAGGACTGCCATCAGCTTCATTATTACTTTATCAAAAATGAGATGTGTCATAAGTGTCAACCACATTCTGGTATTTCTCCCCCACTCATAGATGGCCTTGGTGCCCCACCTTAGCCATCGCTGGTCCACACAATGAGGTCCTCAAGGACAGGGACCACGTGTTTTGTATTCATCCTTCCATTTCCCATGCCTAGCAGTAGGCCTGGCATGAAGCAGGTGGCCAATAAACTGTTGCTGGAATAAAGAACCACCCTTTGTTGAGGCCCAACTGTCAGCCGCCATCACTTAATCCTTGCAACATCCACTGAGGTGGGGATCAGTATTTGATTTTTCAGTGGGAGAAACGGAGGCTCTGAGGGGTAAAGTGATTTGCTCAGGGTCGTAGAGCAAGTTACAGCAGACTGGGGTCCACACTGGGGCATCTGCATCCCTAGTCCCATGGCTAGTGACCTCTCCCCATCACCTGAGGTGCCACCAGAATATACTGCCAGGGTCTGGCTGCTTGTGGGGCCGGGTCCGGCCCTTAGCCTGACTGTTCACCCTGCCGCCAGCAGAAGAGGAAGGATTAGCTGGGCAAACACACACACACACACATACACACACACACACACACGCCACTCACAATTAGCAGAAGCACGGAAGGAAACAGAGCTGGGTGTAGGCAGGAGGGGCAAAGACTCTAACCTGGCGGCCCCACCCCACTCCACCCCAACCCCCACAGCTGAGCTTGGCCTGAGCCAGAGAAGCATCACGGCCACTTGGGAATCTGCACCTTCCCTTCACCTCACGCCTCCCTGCAGGCCAAGCTGCAGATCGGCTGGCGAGGCTGCATTAACGGATTTCTGAAATGTCACCAAGAACAAAGCTCCCCTTTCTGCCAGCCCCTAGTATTTACAAGCAAGCACAAATCTGTGAGAAAATTCAATTGAACGCAGATGGCAGGAAATTCCTCTAAAATGACAGTGGCCAAATTCAAACCACAAGACATGAAAATAACCCAACATACTAGACATGAAGAACACATCTTATAGACTTCTCCTCGTGCGATTTGCAATCTGTGATTGATTACCAGGAAGACAGACTGCAGATTTATTGGACTTCTGTAGAACACGGATTCCATTTGCAACAATTAAACCTTCCGTGGTTGAGAAAGGGCTTGGAGGGGCTAGAGGGAGATGGTGAAGTTAAGGAATGTGATGTGAGGCTGATAAAAGCTGGTGTTAGCCCCCAGAGAGTTGGGCGTCTGCCTGGCTCAGGTACTGGCTGGCAGGGGATGGTCCGGGCATGCTGGGGCATCTGGAATCCATGCCACTGGCCTGGAGGGCCAGTATGTGGCAAAGGGTTGGGGGCAGAGGTGTGCTGACAGTGTTCTGAAGGGACAGGTATATGCAAATCTGGTGACCCCCTGGGTATACACGGCCAGACTAGAGCAGTGGAGGGACCCTTATGGCGGTGGTCCCGGGGGTGCTAAGGGGGAAAAAGGACAACCCAATCAGTGAGCCAAGGGACAGTGACACTGCCCCTCCCCACGCCTTGGACAAAGCAGACATCACTAATAGATCACAACATCTCTTTTCTGCTAAGTTCAGAATCCTCGACACAATTTTCCAGGCAGTACTAGCAACTGGCCAAAGCTGGGCTAAAAGCAGAAATGTCTGCTAACCCTGGGCTCATGCACTGGGTGGCCTTGTGGTGTGTGTTGGGGGCTGGCTGCCACGGGTATGCTCTGGCCCTGAAGGAAGCAGGTGTATGTTAAACTCCTAATGACCTCCATGTATACTAGTAAGCTAGAGGCTCGTGTGTGTGTAATGGGGTGGCAGCCAAGGTGTGTGCTAACAGGTGAGAGATTCAAATCTGTGCTACAGAGTTAAGCTTCTCTACCAAGTGGCTGAGACCCAACATCTATAAGATTCTACCTCCCAGTCCTCAGAGGGGCTCAGATCTCTCCAAGGGAGATGGTGGGGAGTTGCATGTGGGCTGATGGTCCTCCCATTAGGGGTGGCTCTGTGTCCCCTCTTTGAATCTGAGTTGGTCTGTGACTGCCTTGACAAGGGGAGCTTGGGGGAAGGGATGCCATGCCTGATCATGAGCCTGCCTTTCTAAGGCTGGCCCCTTCCCTCTTGGTCTCCTGGAGCTCTGAGACACCACATAAGAAGTCTGACTCCAAGACAGGAGATAGCACATGGAGACTACTTGAGAGGGAGTGGGGCCTAGCTAAGCCCAGTCTTGCAGTCATCCTCACCCACGTGCCAGCATACGATCAATCAGACCTGCAGCCAACTGAATACCACCAAAGTGACCCCAGCTGATGTCATGTGGAGCAGAAGGATCACCCAGAAGAGCCTTTTCCCAAATTCCTGACCCACAAAATTCCAAGACACAGTGAAATGTTTGGTGATTTGAGCCACTGAGTTTTAGGGTAGCTATTATGTAGGTCCTGCCCCCTTCCTCTCCATCCTCCCTGTTCCCTCCATTTCAGCCTCATTACCTCAGCCTGGAGGACTGCCCTGGCCTGGGTCCCCAGCGCCCCAGCAGGTCCCCAACCAGCCAGACTCTCCCTGGCCTCCAGTGACCTTGTTAAACTGAGGCTCTGATCATACCCAATCTCAAAGCCCTGTGCGGTCTTGACCACCTCTCCAGCCACGTTGCCCACCACTCCCTTCCCCGCCCCTATGCTCAACATTCCCCAGATGGAGTAATCTTAAAAGGCCCCACGCTGTTGTGCATGCTGTTCCCTCTGCCCAATGCCCTTGGCAAACTCCTACTCATCCTTCAGTGCCCAGCTCAAATCCAGGGCATTTGTTGGCTCCTTCCTCTGGGCAGTTTTAGCCTTCACCATCCTACACTGTCATTATATATGATGCTGGGCAGCAGCTGGAGGAAAGCATAAAAGCTCTTGCTTGGGTTTTCCTCTGCCCAGTGCTAACGTGGTACCTGGCATAGAGTCCAACAGAGTTTTATTGAATAAATGAAGAAAATAATAAATCCATGATGCAAGAAGCCCAGTGCAGATCCTGGCTCCAGGCTGTCAATAGGGAAGGAAAATATGAAAAGCTGAATTCCAACAAAGAGTTCTGACAAGCAACATAGCAGTGACTACTGGCGCAAGGTCAGAGGAAGGGGAAGGCACTACGGCCTGGGTCGCCAGGAAGGACTTCCTAGAGGAGGAGGAAGAGGACCATACTGGTCTTAGAGTCTCCTCCTGGCAGCCTCCACTAGCTGCTCTCACCTGACCGCTCACGTGTCCCACTCCCCACTCCCTGCTGCACCCACAGTGCCCAGCCAGGGGGATCCAAGACAAGCTGACCTCTCCCATGGCTGTCTCTCCTCCCTCTGAGAGACAGGGACCAGCAGAAGCCCCACCCAGAGCACACACACAGGCCGGTTGTTGAAATGAATGAGGGGGAGGTTAGGGAGGCACTGTGGGCAGGATGAAGCCCAGAGAGGCCCAAAGAATCACCAAGGAGCTGTGGGGCACGCACTTGCACCACTGTCCTGGCTGTGGGACCCCACAGCTTCCCCTCGGTAAATGGGGATGGTGGCAGGGTGAGTGCCTTATGTTTCTGGCATGAAGCGTGTGTCTTGATGCCCAGTAAGCAGGAATCTGGGCATCAGGGAGTTGCTGGGGGATGACCCCAGGCCCTGAAGGCCTTTTGGTGTTCTGACACCGGGGAAGGCCTCTGGAGGGCCCAGGAAAGGGAAGGAGGCATTTCCAAAGTGGCAGCCAAGGGCCAGGTGCGGGGCGTGATGGCCACACTCACGGAGGGAGCACTGGAGCAGGGGAACCGGGAGAACAGGCGGCAGAGAAACTCTTGGGCACTCAGAGAGTTTGGCTCCTTGCAGAGGAGAGCTGTCCAGCACACAGATGGGCTGACTAGACAGGTAATGAGCTGCCCATCACAAGGTGACCTGTAACAGGGTAACCTCTTAGAACAGAGAATATCAGGGCAGGAGGGTCTTGTCAAGCTTCTTCATTGTACACACAGGGAAACTGAGGCCCAGAGGGGCAAGAGAACTTGCTCAAGGTTACATGGTGAGTTGATGAGAGAGCAAGACTTGTACCCTTGCTCTACCCAGTCAAGACACTGCTCTACACAGGCCCTCCTCGGCTGACCCGGAGCCAGTGGAGTCTATGAGGGATCCTACAGGCAAACTCCACCCCAGACATCTCCCAGCCCCTCCTACTGATGCTCAATCCTAACCCCAAGGCCCTGCAGCCCCAGGAAGGTTGTGCCAAAGTTGTTCAGCTACTTTGAGCCTCAGTTTGCTCATCTGTAAAATGTAAATAATAGGTCCCCCCTCACAGGATTTAGGTGAGGATTAACGAGATTAAAGATGAAAAGCACTCACAACAGGCCCGGTACATTGCAAGGGTTTGGTAAATGTCAGTTGTTGATTTTTTTTTTGACCATTTATTTGAGGCACTGAAACAGAAAGGGACCCCGCTCTGCTGCCTTCTGGCTGGGCAGTCTTGGGAAGGCCTCTTCCACTTCCTGAGGTCCCTTTGTCTCTGAAGTGAGCAATTAGGCTAAATGACTGCAAAGGTCCTGTGCAGCTCAAAAGTCCTTCCCATCTACTTTAGGTTTTCCCATGCATTCCTGGTGCTGGGGAGCCTTCTCATGAGCATACAGGAAGACTTGCCCCTTTTCCAGACACCTCTGGTCGGGGAGCATCCGAGAGGCACTAGGGCCTTCCTCCTGAGACCAAGGATCCACTGCCTCTCCCATCTTCCAGATCTCCGGCAAGGTCTTTCTTGGCTCACTTCACCCCACCCCACACCTGTCTCCCCCAATCATCCTCCCTTCTCAGCAAGGAAGGGGCCGGTTTCTCACAGATGGAATAAGGAAAACTAACATTTATTCAGCACCTACTACGTGCCAGGTATGGCACCAGGCCCTCCACCTATGTAAAGTCACCTAATTGTCACAGCAACTCGCGGCCAGGGACAGCATACGCCATTTGTGTCAAGGAAGCTAGCTCAGAGGGGGGCAGTGATTGGCCCCTGGTCACACAGGGACATGACAGAAAAGACAGCAGTGCTCAAGCACACACTCCACCCTCAGCTGCCTTCCAGGGACCTGAGGCAGAGGAAGGGTGGAAGAGGGAGAGAGCCTGGACCAGTCTCCCTGAACTTGACTGCCAGCCTAGGGTGGGGAAAGGGGAGAGTCTGGGCCGGCCTGGAGTGGGCCAGGGGGAGGGGGAAAGCGGCCCCAGAGGACCCCTAAGCCCAGGCCAGCCTAGACATTCATCCCTCTCATCTCATCTGGCTAGACAGAGGCGGGAGCTCTCTGCCTACTCAGGTTTATAGGAATGTGCCCCCCTCAGGGTTCCATGGGGAAGGAGGACTACAAAGAGAGCAGTGGGTCACTGCAAATCAAAGCACATCCACACGTGGACCAAGGTCGACAGCCACGGCAGGATTCACTGGGGAGGTGGCCGGGTGGGGTAGAATGTGTGCTGGCAGACCCACGTTTGAATGGTGGCTCTATGACTGAGTGGCCTTGGGCAGTGCCCACCCACAGGCCTGTAGGACTGAGCAAACAGATATACATGTGTGTACATTTCAATACTGCCCAGGTCCTGGGACACAATCGGGAGAGGAGCAAAGTGGGAAACACAAACAATTCCTTAGAATCAGGGATGTGGATGGGGTCCCTGCCTTTTGGGAAGATAGGAAAGCAAATGCTTGCTAAAAGAGAAATAGTCAAGAAGTTCAGAGAAGGCTTCCTGGAGGAGGGGGTATTTGAGCTGGGCAGCAGGATTGGGGAGGTGGAGACTGAAGGCAGCACATCTGGAGCAGAGGGCCAAAGGAAAAGGAGGCCCACCATGAATGGCTTGTTTGCTCAGCAACACATTTGAGCCTTATCCTGGAACAAAATTCCCTCAAAAAAGCTTAATTTCCTTTCATCAAAAACAATCCCCCAACATCGACAACCCCCCAAAGGCCTAATCTTCTCAACTCCCCTAGACTGCACACAGGCCCACAGGGTTGGAAGAACCGTGAAGCGAAGGGGCTGGTAAAGGTGTGACTGAGTTTCTGGGTTACTGAGGGACCTGATTCAAGAAGGCCTAGAAGGTGCTGACCTGTCAGGGTCAAGTGTAGCCTAGACCCCCGGATGCCCAGCCCTAGGCTCCTTCTCACGATCACTCCCCACGTGGTCTACTCTGCCCCTTCTCTGGCTAGCTTCAGGATTTGCCCCAATGGGGGGCAAGACAGCAGAGACAGTGGCATAGATAAAACGCACAGATGAGGACTAAGTTGGTGCGGGGGCTGGATACTACCTCGCCATTCGAAAGGTCACTGAAAAGACAATTCGAAGGGCTGTACCTCAAGGAGACAAACCTCTTGTCCTGATGTCTCAGCCAAGTTGTGCATTACCAGACCACACAGCTAGGCCCAGTGGAAGGGACAGAGAGCCATGGATTAGGGGACAGACCTCTGTTCAACTCTGGTAGTGAGCTTCCTGTCCTTGAGGGTATGTGATCAAGTGGCTGAGCTGCTACTACAGAAGGGAGGCCTGCCCTGTATGGAAGGCTAAACTGAAAAAGGAAGACCCCCAGTAGCCCCCCATTCTCACACTCAAGTCCCAGGCTCATAAGCTGGGGCACCGCAAGCAAGTCACTGGCGTGCTCAGGGGCCTCAGATTTTCTTGTCAAATGGGATGCTCATTCCTGGTTGATGAGCATTGTGAGGAGCCACAGTGAGGGCCAAATGCGAGCATGCACGTAAGGGCACGCTGTAAAGTACAAAGCACTATAAAAATGCATGGCATTATCATCATTTGAAACAGACTTTCGGAGGAGTGGGCCCCACAGGACCCGAGAGAAATGCATCCTTTGCCTTCTATTGGAACCATGTGTTCCCAATGAGGTAATGGATGAGAAAGCACTTTGTAAAATGTAAATCCCCACACAAATGGTAGTTATCACTGCCATTATCACGATGATGATGATGGTGATGATGACCATCACTGTTCTCCCATCTCCTGCCTGGGGATCCCAAGCGGCCAAAAATAATCAAGCTGGAGATCCTGAAGGCAGACCTGTCACCTGTGGGGCCATCAGCCTCCTGGGTTGGAGGCAGCTGGGAAGCAGTTTCTGACAGGCCTGGTCAACCCCAGAAGGACCTCCACATCTCCAAGGGATGCCTCACGGGTACCCAGAGTCAGCTGAGCCCCCCAGCCCCACCCCCGCCCCACTACCCCCATACCTGCTTCTCCCTTCCCACCTCCAGATTCCCCGGGGCATCATCCTCCAGGCCTCCCTCTGTGCCAGTCCCCCATCTGACCAGTCACCAACGGTAACAATGACATCTAATGTTTACTGAGCCCCCCCCACACGCTGAGGTCGTTCTAAGCCCTTTTAAGGTTTTCTCTCCTTGCCCATAAAGAAAACACTGTTGGGGTGCCTGGGTGGCTCAGTCGGTTGAGCATCTGGCCCTTGATTTCAGCTCAGGTCATGATCTCAGGGTTGTCAGATCGAGCCCCGCATCGGGCTTCGCACTGGGCATGGAGTCTGCTTGAGAATCTCCCTCTCCCTCTGCTCCTCCCCGTGCTTGGCATGTGTGGGCGCTCTCTCTCTCGCTCTCTCTCTCTCTAAAAAAAAAAGAAAACACTGTCAACACCCCGATTTTATAGATGAGGAAGCTGAGGCACAGAAAAGGTAAGTAACCTGCCTGAGGTCACACGGCTGGTAAATTCTGGGGCCAGAGTTTGAACTTGGACAACCTACAGCCAATATATTACCTCTTCCATCTGCTAAACGTCTCACAGTTCTCCACTCTGCTCTGTGACATCTACCACCAGCACCTCCCGCAACCTGTATTATCGCCTGTCTGCCACACCAAGCATCACTCAAGGGCTTGGACCTGTCTGGTTCCTTCTAGGCTTCTAAATTCTGGCATAAGGCTGGGCCCAAGGGAGGCAGGCATCAGTGAGCACTGAATACACTGACCCAAACCCAACCCACTCACGAGGCCTGGGGGCTGCTGGGAAAGAAGGATGGCCCCTGGGTGCCAGGCACAGGCTGAGCATGTCTCACGCATGATCCCATTTCTTCCACCCCAGGACCCCTCTGGGTACAACTGTGCTGCTCGATGGCTCAAGGCTCCTTCTGCTCCTCCAGCTGGAGATTCCCCCTAGACTGCAGAGCTGAGCGATGGGCATGATTTAAGATGGGAGGTGAGGCTGACCTCTGGGATCCCACCTCACTGCTCTTCACTGCTCCATGCCTCGGTTTCCTCATCTGTTCTGTGGGACGAGCTATCCCTTCCTGGCAGGGTGGTCGGGGTGGCCAGAGGAGTGAATATCACGGAAGTGCTGGCCTAGCTCTGGCTACGTGTAGCTGGAGTTCGAGAAATGTGGGCTGCCCCTGCTCCACGGATGTCTCTCTCAGGGGATGGTGCCAGAGCCAGGGGTCAGGAAGACAAAACGTTCCGAGGCTGAGCTGTGGCCCCCTCTGGGCCAACAGCTGGGTGGCCCCAGGCCCTGGCCTTTACAAGGAGCCACAATTTATGGGCTCATGTTTTTGGAGAAGCCTCCTCTGATGTGGCTCCAGACATCTCTTAAAGGGACCGGGAGTGCAGCACGAGACTCGTCCGGGCAGCCCCATCCCAGGCCAGCCTTCCCTTCTCACTCAATTCCCTTTTGCTTTCTCCTGCCCAACTGATGGGGAAGGCAACAGGGAACCCAGTTCAGAAAAAGAAGGGTAACCCAGAATATGCTCTTCACCAAGTTGAATCCGTTCACAAGAAGGTCTGAAACCACCCTGATGGGGTTGCACAGCGCCCAGTCCTGCAGAGAGCCCAGCCCCACCAGAGATTCTGGTGCACGGGCACTGGAGGCTTCCGAGCCATGGAGTGACGTCACTGGGTTGATGTCAGAACGGGATGCTGGCTGCAGGGAGGCCAGGGTAGGAGCAGGGAGCCCACAGGAGGCAACGGCAACAACCCAAGGAAGAACCATGGGGGAGTGGGCCAGGCTGACAGCAGGGAGAGGATGGAAAGCAGTCGGATTCTGGGGTGAAGGGGCAACCAACGAGATTTGGAAATGGGTCTGCTGAAGGATGTGGGGGGAGAAAGAAGCGAGAAGGGGACTCTAAGGCTTTGGACCTGAGCAACTAGTAGGACAATGGGGGTGCCTGGGGTGACACTGCAGGGGTGTTTCCAGGAGTTCAGCTGTGGATGCGCCAAGCTGGAGGCGTCCCTCAGACATCCAGCTGCAAAGCGGGGTGGTCTGGAATTCAGAGACTAGGGCCAAGCTGGAAGCAGGAATGGGGACTCAGCGACGCTATTCAAAGGCACAAAGCGGAGGAGATCACCAGGACAGTGAATGCAGGCAGAGAGGAGACCCCCTAGGCTCACAGACATCTGGAAACTGAGAGGAGAAGAACCAGCAGAGGCAAGTAAGAGGGAGCTGCTAGGGGTACAGGAGGAGAACCAAGAGGTGTCCTCAAAGCAAATGGAGAACATGTTTCGAGGAAGGAGTGAACAATTGTGTCAGATGTCCCAAAAGGCCAAGGACGATGAGGCCTAAGAAGCCAGTCCTGGTTCCAGCAACACAGAGGCCCCGGTGACCCCATGATGGGGTGAGAGTGTGTGTGAGAGGAGATCCAGAACAGAATGGAAGACAAAAAGTGAGTATTCACTCATGTAATAACAACAATCCTATGAGGTCAGTAGGACTTTCTTCATAGTTTCAAATTTAAAACTTGTTAACAGAACTACAGGGACACAGAGAGGGCTAACCCGAGTGCCCAAGGCGGCAGAGCCAGCAGGCATGAAGCCAAGCTTTGAACCTGGGCAGGCTGGCTCTAGGGCCTCTGGTCTCAGGCACTTTGCACTGCTGTCGCTGACACTGATGGACACACAGCCACCTGCTTATGGAGCACCTGCCATGTGCCCAGGCCAGCTCTTCACAACAACCACCCGACGGCATTCCGTCTCCCCTCCACCTACTACAGCTCTGTCATTTCTCTACCTTGAGCACGCAGGAACCTGGGCTCGGAGTTAGCAAGAGGGGAGACCAGCATTCGGGCCCAGGTCAGGATGACTCTGACGCCTGTGCCCTTCACTGACAGCTCCCAGGATGGTATGCCAGGTCCCAATGGATCGGACACTCTGTTCAGGCAGGGACCAGGCCAAACACCTTGACTTGGGGTTCCCAAAACCCACCCGTTGACAAAGAGCCCAAGCACCGTGGAGAGCTCTTGGGCCCTTGCAGGGTCTGGCCCAGCTCCCCTCCAGCCTCATCTTCTGCCCACCTCCTACCCCACTGCAGTCAGTCACTCCTGGGGATCCAAACCCCGGCCCGGCAGACTCGAAGCCCAGCACAGAGAGGCACACCCCTGGCGGAGGAAATAATCATGTACACACACACGCCTGCCCCTGACGACTTCTACACTTTACCGAACCCCTTCCCCTCTGATGGCTTAGAGCCAGGCTGGGGAGCCACGGGGCAGGAGTGATGAAATCAGATTCGGCCTTGCTCCCCATGCCTCCATCCTAGCAATCCTGCCCCAAAGCCAGGGACTAGCCCTCTCCCAGGATGTAGCTCGGTCTGGCCTTTGTCCTCAGAGCATGTCGCCTCCTTTCACGAACCTTCCTGTGCTGCCCATCCCTATACTGCTTCGTCCATCCATTCTCTACCAGGGAACCTCTGAGGCTCCATTTCTTGCTGGACAGTGAATGCAGATAATGCACACTTTTTTTTTTAGATTTTCTTTATTTATTTGACAGAGAGAGACACCGCGAGAGAGGGAACACAAGCAGGGGGAGTGGGAGAGGGAGAAGCAGGCCCCCCGCCGAGCAGGGAGCCCAATGCGGGGCTCGATCCCAGGACCCCGGGACCACGACCCGAGCCGAAGGCAGACACCCAACGACTGAGCCACCCAGGCGCCCCGATAATGCACACTTCTTAAAGCAAGAATGAGGATAAAAGTGATTCAAAGCACTGTGGGAACTATAAAGTACTGTGTATGTATGTGTGCCACCCCGACCGTCCCCCAAGAGCCCAGGGCCTGCTGCCCATCCACAGCAGTACCTGGTCCAATCCAGGTATGATGCTTATCAACTCACACCCTCCTCTGACATTGGCTCCCATCCCAACCATCTCTCCGCCCCTGGCTTTGGCACGGCCACTACAGTGTACATGCTGTTTCCACCGCTCCTGAGGTCAGCCTCATTACTCCCATGCTACAGATGAAGAAACGGGAGGCCCAGAGCAGGGCGGTGCATCCCCGGGGGCCCCCAGCCACTGTGCGGTAGAGCTCTGCTGTGTTCAGGCCCCAGGCTGGCCCTGTGGTCCATTCTCAGCCCTGATATCCAAGCAAATTTTCAAAATACTTTCTTGTTTGTCTCTTCCAGAGACATGCCTTCAGTGGTTCTCTGCTGTCCTTGGGTAAAACCCCACTCATCACCATGGCCCTTGTGGCCCCACCGAACTCCACTTCCACCTCTCCCCTACCCAGACCTGCTCCTCACCAGTGTCCTCTCCATGGTGTTGCATAGGCTGAAATACAGCTCGAACTCTCTCCCGTCACAGCTGGGCTCCTCAACCTCAGAAGTGCAGATATTTGAGGCCAGAGAATTTTTTGTCCTGAGGTCTGTCCTGTGCATTATAGGATGTTAACAGCACCAAGGATGTTAGCGAGCACCAAGCATCACCATAGATAGACAGACAGACAGATAGGCAGACAGACAGAAGCTAGGACTGTGTCTGGGTCCCCTTGGCACCCCTTACTTCTAAAAGACATACAACATCATACAAGGTGCTTCTGTGCCCACTATCTCCTTTTACCCTCCTCACATCCCTTGGAGGCACCCCACATTCTAGATGAGGAAATGGAGGCAGAGATCAGGGAAGTGAACTGTGCAAGGTTGCATGGCTTGCCAGGATTTGGAAAAGCAGGACTCAGCCTGGATATCCTCCTAGACAGTCTTCAGCTAAAACTAGCCCTCCCTTGTTCCGAGCTTCAGGAGCTGCTTCTCTGAGCTTCTCACCTCTCCACAATGGCCCTTGAATATGTCCTCTGTGCCTGGCCCTGTGCTCGGGTCCCTCCCCGTCCTGGCGGAGCTCTAGGTGAGAGGCACAGACACAGAGATGTGCACTGAAGACTCACGTGCGCTATGACGGAGGACCCACCGGCATGAGGTGGGTGTGAACAGAGCCCCCTCTGTATACCCAGTTACCAGCACAGGGCCTGGATCCTGGCAGGTGCTCCGTAAGGGACAGATGGGAGAAAGGGAGAAAGGAAAGATGAAGGGAGTGGAGGGAAATTTTTTTCTACAGGTAAGACTGGGTGATGACTGATTCCCCCCCCCATACCCAGGCCCCCCCCCCCATACCCAGGATGGGTTAGGTAGTACCTGTTCATTTCATAAATATTTACCAAGCACCTGTTCTGTCCGAGGCAGCATGCTAGGTGCTGGAGGTAGTGTGGAGAACAAGCCAGACATAACCCAGCCCACAAGTACCCTATGCGCTGGTGGGATGTTCAGGCTCCACGGCTGCTTCAGTCCCAGCCCTTCCCACCGCATGGTCATTGCCTGCTATGTATCTGTCCCACCAAGACTGAGAGCACCCTGAAAGCAGAGACCAGGTCTAACTCTGCCCTGTGTCCCCACCACCAGCACTCAGCGCAAGCCTGGCCCCAAGCACATCATTTACCAGCTGAACTAAACAGATGGTGCATCGAAGGCTCAGGGTGAGGGGTGTTGGAGAGGGCTTCCCGACAGGGCAGCCTGCAGCTCGGCACCACTCTGCCAGGCTGGTGGCAGACACTTGAAACCGGACAGCCTCCGTGACAACAAATGGAGATTATTGGTCTGGCTTTAATCTGCTTTTATCTAAGTGACCCAAAGCATAAAACAAAAGTGGCCCAGCAGCCCCGGCCCAGGCAGGAGCCCTATTTCTGGACTGGATCTCTCTCCGGCCGTGAACGGCTCAGGTGACAGGAATGGAGTGTTCCCCCAGCCTGAACCCACATTTCCCATGACAGAGATGGTTTCCCGAGTCACACGGGCTGGCCCAGCAGAGAGAGTACCTCGGGAGGCACAAAGTTCTACAAGTGAGGCAACAACCCTTTAGACGACAAATGCCCCCAAAGTGAGACTCCATCCCCCAACCCCAACCTGATGCCTCCCTCTTCTCAGCCCTCTTCTGAACACGTCCTCTGGGATGTCCACACAGCTTTACCGACAAGACTGTCACCGGTTCAAAGACAAGGACAAGCCCCACTCATTTCTTCTCTGCCCCAGACCCTAATACATACAGCTGCTTAATAAAAAGGTACATTTCCACATCTTAGCAATTCTCTAAAGAGAAGACACTTTCCATTCAAACTCTCCGACACAAGCCAGTGAAATCCTAAAGTACATGTCAATTCCATGATGAGGTTCACATTCCATGCTGGGTCCTCCGAGCAGAGCTCCAGCTTCTGTGTCAACCCCCAGCAGAGAGCTAACCACACTCTGTTCTAGTCATCTGTTCACACCTCCGTCTCCCCAGCCGACCATGCTCCTCCAAAGGGCCCTGTTCATCTCTGCCCTCCAGCACCCTGCACATCCCCAGGCCCGCAGGAGGAGCTGACTGGCTCTTTGTTAAATGAAGATGTCCCTCCCGTTATTATTGACGAGAGAAAGTGGGAAGCAGGAAACAACCTAAATGTCCAGCAACAGAGGAAACATTCCATGTGCCCGGGTAACGAAACGCTACATGGGCATTATTTTGAGAAGATATGGCTCATGAAGAAAGAGTTCAAAGTAGAATATAAAAGCAACATCCATGCCATGATTCAAACTCTGTTTAGTGCATTTTTTTTATTATTGAGTCACAGCTGATAAACAAATGATTCAAAGTATTCTTAAATCATGCATGTGGACAGAAAGGATCAGTGAGCAGGGGAAATGCGATTTTTTTTTTTTTTTGTGGGGGCGGATTTGTAAAAGTGTATCTCATTTCGAATTAGTTACTGCTATAGCAGTAGCAGTGAAGAATTCTTTTAAAATAATTTACAGAAGAACAGGAAGTGGGGGCCCGTCTTACTTGCAGAGGATGTTTTTAAAGGATAGAGGGGTTTTGAAGCACGGAGGTATCTGTCTACCCAGATTTAACAAGCTGTTGGACTCTTAAGCTGAATTCACTAGAAATGTTCAGGTGTGAAAACTCTCCTCCCAGGCCCAGCTAGGGAGTACCCTGAGGTCCTCAGCTCCTGGCACAGTTCTGAAAGGAGCTTGGGTAGCCTACTCTCTGAGAAGGGCTCCCGGGGCTGATGGCCCAGGAAAGTGGCTCCTCGGTAGGAGAAGGCTCGCAGGCCCCCAGTGTGTGAGGCATCGTGGAGCAGAACCAGGATCAATGGGGGAAGCTACAAGGGACCAGATTTCACTTCATAGAACTGTCTTCAAAGTAGAGAGCTCCCTATCACCACCAGGAGTGTTCAGGGACAGAATGGAAACCTTCCATCAGGAGTATTTTCAGGAGACAGGCAGACTGATCTCACGTGTGCTGTGGGAAATGGGATTTCTATTTACTGAGCGTCTACACAAATTGGAATGCTCTTCAAATATATATTATTTCATTAAATCTTCCTAGATTTTTTTTTTAAAGATTTTATTTGAGGGGCGCCTGGGTGGCTCAGTCATTAAGCGTCTGCCTTCGGCTCGGGTCATGATCCAGGGTCCTGGGATCGAGCTCCGCATCGGGCTCCCTGCTCGACGGGAAGCCTGCTTCTCCCTCTCCCACTCCCCGTTATGTTCCCTCTCTCGCTGCGTCTCAAAAAATAAATAAAATCTTCAAAAAAAAAAAAAAGATTTTATTTGACTGAGAGAGACACAGCAAGAGAGAGAAACAAGCAGGGGGAGTGGGAGAGGGAGAAGCAGGCTTCCCGCTGAGCAGGGAGCCCAATGCAGGGCTGGATCACGGGGCTGGATCCCAGGACCCTGGGATCATGACCTGAGACGAAGGCAGATGCTTAACCGACTGAGCCACCCGTTGCCCCGTCTTCCTAGATTTTTTACAGATGAGGAGACTGAGGCTTAGGAAGGTGAAATGGAACGCTCAGGTTTTCGAAACTAGCCAAGGCAGAGCAGGAATTCGAACAGAGATCTGCCCAACTGTGAAGGTCCTTTCCCTCACCCCTTACTTTTCACTCAAATATTCATCCGCTAGCAAGAAGGGACTCTAAATTCTAATTCAGGCTTCCTTGTACTGCAGTATGAGAAAATTCTCAACTTCTCCACCCGTGAGCTACAGTGTGGCCTGGGCAAAGCAGCAGGACCCCTGCCAAGCTGGCAGTGGCCCACGTGCAGGGTGGGAGGGCCAAGGCCAATGGCGTCGAGTCCTGCCTCCAGGCAGCCCTGAAGATCCCCTGCCAAGCCATTCCCACTAGTCCACATGCCGAAATGGAACAGAAGTCCAGGGCATATTCTAAGCCTTCCCAAGGCTCCTTCGGGTGCCTGAGAGTACACCCAGGGAGCAGTGTGGGGCAGTGGGCAGAACACCACCCCAGATGAGGAATCAGGAGGAGGTCTGGCCCCCATCTCGGGCAAGCCTCTTCCCCTTCCTGAGCCCTGCTTCCCTTTGTGCAAAATGGAAACATTCCACCCACCCGGCCCAACTGAGAGCTGCATGGAGTTTCGCTTTTAACGTCTTCTCACCATCCTGTGAACCCATACACATGCTTCGAGGCCCAGCCTCAATATCACTCACTCTATGAAGCTTTCCTTGGTCCTCCTACCTCTGGGCCCAGAGTGAGTTACTCTGCTTCTCCAGGACTCAGAACACCCCCTATCCTTGGACTATTTATTTGACTGTGGATCTTGAAGCAGGTTCCATGTGTCTCCATCCACACAGACTGGTGAGCGGGATTGACAACGAAGCCTCTCTGCCAACCTGAAACGAACGTGGCCTTTAGGGGCTTACATTTGCTGATCTCTGTGAAGTCAGCCTGCAGCCTCCGAGACAGCTTTTCTATCAGTTCCTCTCACCCCGTGCCTCTCCCGCCAAGCCTCTGTTTCTCTCTGCTTCCTAAGACCCACAGTACCCAGCTTGGGGCTAGGCACGGAACAGGACCACACCTCTCCAAGTGTATCTGTACAGGACATGGAGAGTGCCCCGGAGCTGCTGCAGCCCCAGCCTACTACTCTCTGCTGGGACTGACCGTGCTACCTGGCCCTCAGCCCCACCCGCCAGGCTGAGGCCGTGCAGGGGCCTCCCCCAGGCCCAGTCTGGCCAGACTATCCCCAGGTCTCTGCCCAGCCAGGCCACTCCAGCGTTGGGTACATTACTCCCCGAGCTGGCAAGCACGCCACGTTCCCTACAATCTCGTGCCCATTAAGGCAGAGCGGCGCCAGTGGTCATGGAAGCCTCGTTCCAGTCTGCGTCCCCATGAGGCCCCCTCCATCTCCCTGAGCCCGTGCTCAGTTTGGGACCATAAGTGTTATGTCTTTAACCTCCTGTCCACACCATCCCCACACAACTTTTTTTTTATTATTACTAGTGGAACGCTGGAGTGGTTTAGAGAGGTAACAGTGATAAAATACCTCTGAAAGGACCTGGATCAGCACTGGGGCCCTTTGCCCAAGGAAAACCCAACCTCAGATACACAGAAAAACAAAGTAAATCCATACCTGGTTGAGAAAATGAGCCAAAGGGTTTTATAGAGAGGCAGCGCAGTGCAGGGGAGACCTGGCCTCAAGCCCTGGCTCCATGCTTATCAGCCACGTGGTTGTGGGCAATTCACCTCCTCCAGGGAGCATCCCGATACCCCTGCATTGGCTCCTATCTATGGGCACCCACTACTCTTGAGCTTCCCATGCATCTCCTGCTGCACTGGGAATTCTTCCTAGTCAAGGATACCCAGCTCAGCCTGGGACAGAGACGCACAGTGGGTATCTGCAAGATGGACAGATGGACAGACGGATAGCAAAGCAAAAGGACAAAGTTCCATTCTCAGGGCCTACTTTTCATCTTTAGAACAAGAATCAAGCCTCCTTGCGCTCTAACCGTAGTGCCAAGCACAACACCTGGTGTGAGGTTATGTTAACAGCTGACTGAAGGCAAGAATGACGGAAGCAGGTGTAGCCTGGTTCCTCATGGCTATGCTGAGCATCACCGGAGATGGGGCTGGAAACTGTGCAAGTATCTGTGTGAGGGTGGTTTAGTTTGGGACTACCCAAAGTGCGGGTCCCAGTGCAGTGGGACATGCGAATTCCCAGGCCCCCACCCACGACCTATTTAAAACAGATTCTCTGGGCATTGGGGCCCAGGCATTTGGATTTGAGCAAGCCTCTCAGATGATCTTTCAGGGAACTTTAAGAAACACTGGTTCTGATCACAGGTCTAAGTTACTTACGTTCTCTGTGATCCTGTTTCCACCTCACATAAATGTGCTCTGGAGGGGCCCCTGAGTGGCTCAGTTGGTTGAGCGACTGCCTTCGGCTCAGGTCATGATCCTGGAGTCCCGGGATCGAGTCCCGCATCGGGCTCCCTGCTCGGCAGGGAGTCTGCTTCTCCCTCTGACCCTCCTTCCTCTCATGCTCTCTGTCTCTCATTCTCTCTGTCTCAAATAAATAAATAAAATCTTTAAAAATAAAAAAATAAAATAAATAAATAAATAAATGTGCTCTGGAGGGTCACAGGCAGGCTGTTGGTACTCCTACACCAGGAACCCAGCAGGCATGAGGGACTGGGAGGGAGGCAGACGCAGCAGATACAGCCCCATTCTGTTCTCCAGAGTTCTGTTCCCCATAGCTTAGGCTCGGGATAAAAGCATACTACACCTGAGGAGGCGTAGGGACATGCTCAGTGGGGTGGCTGGGGTCATATGAGTGAAATCTCATCGCCAACCCAGAGGCCCTTGGGATTGAGCTGAAGCTGTCCCCACAAGGGAGGCTAGGAACCTACAGAAACCTGCAAGTTCCATTTCACACAGGAGGATACTGAGGCCAGAGAGGGACAAGACTGGCCTGAGGTCACCCAGGCAGTGTGGACGAGCCAAGCCGGGGATATAGGGAGATTCCAAGCAGATTCAAGCAGAAGTGCCCACTGCAGGATCCCTCTCACCTCAGCCCAAGAGCAGGGGGGACAGACAGGCTGCCTGCACACAGTAGGGGCCAACTCAGTACTCCCAACTCACTCCTGGCCAGGAGACTCACGCAGGCTGACGTTCAAAGTGAGGAGCCACAGTGTCTCCCTGGCGACGGCTGGTTCCCTTGGGCCCCCTGCTTTGCTGGACTGAGATTAAAGGTGGGGTCTGGATTGCTGCAGCAACCTGGAATTCCTCAAAACAGCCTCTTCCCAGTCCCGACTCTTAATCTCTTCCTCCATTTACTCATTGGACAATTACTCTCTGAGTGCCCTCCTATGTGCCAGGCTCTTTCAGAGGGCTTTAATCCCAGGGACAAGAAAATCATTCATGTGGGGTTGTTCTTCTACTTTTAGAGACGAGGCTCAGAGAGGTTGCGTGACCTGCCTGCAGTCACACAGCTCAAGAGAGGCAGAGTCGAGTGGCCTGACACCGAAACTCGTGCTACACTGGTGCTCTTGTCACTTCCCTGAATGAGAAACTCGGGCTTGTGTCTGGCTTACCCCTAAATTAGGTCCCAGATGAGGTAAGTCACAGCCCCACTCTGAGTGAACCCAGATTCCCCAAAGCCAGCAGGAAAAATCTCCTCTATCTCCCAGGCCTGTCTGGAGAAATCTAAAGAGAAGATGGAAATGAGGAGATGTGCAAACACGTGGGGGTCCTTGTCTGTCACCTCTCACTGCTGGCTGCAAGGCACAGACACAAGGCTCATCTCCTCATGACCCCGCACGCAACACTTGAATGGAGGTTCAGAAACATGTTCTCACAGAGCACAGAGCAGCAAATCCTGAACTTGAACCCAGGTCTTCTGGCTCCTAGGCCAGGGCCCTTCCCATTAGGGCTCTCATGGTCCCGCCACCTCCTTCACCAAATCTCCCCCTCCCCACCCCACCCTCTTCCACCTCCTCTCTCTACCTGGCCCAGAGCATCCAACCTAGAGCCAGCAGCCACCAGGACCCCGTCCAAGAATCCCCAGGCAAAAGCAGAAGGGGAAAAAGAGGCACAGCTACAATTTGAAACTTCTTGAACAGAACCTCCTTTTATTTTGAGGAAGAAATCGTAGACTTGGTTCACAGTTCAGGAAAGAAAAAATTAATCCTTGGGTTTGGTTTGGGATTCAGCAAATTAGCACCGTTTGCTCTGGTTTGGGATTTGAGGTTTTGGCCAAGTCTGTGGGAAGCAAAAGTTGGGGACACCTCATTCCGCAAGCCCCCAAGGCTTCAGCCTCAATAGCTTTGTTGGAGGAACAGGGAATAAAAAAAGACTTTCAGGCAGGAGTCGGTCCAGGCCTGGACTGAGAAGCATCCTTCCTTGCCCAGCGCTATCTTCCTCCAGCCTGGCTGAGTGCTGGACCAGCCCCCAGCCTGCTAGGTGGGAGCCCAGCGTCGCCCCCTCCCAAACACCCTGGCACAGCTACCCAATTTGGACCCTCTGAGCCTGAGAGTTCCAATCCCATCCCCCACAGCCCACCTTGGTCTTCCTGATGATCCTTCCACCTTCCCTCCACCTCCTCCACACTGGAACCCTGTGGGCAGGTCCCCATGCCAGACACAGGCCTGTCCACAGCAAGTCCTCAATGTGAAATTACCCACCCACTGGGCCTGTCACATGTTCCTTAAGGAAAATGAGGCTGAAACAAGCAAGGCACCCATCCCTTCTCCAACCCTTGGGTTGAGCCTTCCAGTTTTGGATGTCTGTGTCCTGGGGCCAGAAGCACCATCCATCCCAACCTCCCACAGAGTGCCCTGCAGCCTAGGGCCGAGCCACGGCTGCAGCCCCCTCCTTAGCTTCATCTGGGGGCTAGGAGCTTTACTAACTTGAAGTTATTAAAATTTCTCTCTCAGGGCATCTGGGTGGCTCAGTCAGTTGGGCGTCTGCCTTCGGCTCGGGTGGTAATCCCAAGGTCGTGGGATCAAGCCCTGTGTGGGGTTTCCTGCTTGGCAGGGAGCCTGCTTCTCCCTCTCCCTCTGCCCTTCCCCTGCTTGTGCTCTCACTCTCTCTCTCTCCTCTCTCTGTGTCAAATAAATAAATAAAATCTTTAAAAAAAAAATTCTCTTGGGCGCCTGGGTCACTCAGTTGGTTAAGCGACTGCCTTCGGCTCAGGTCATGATCCTGGAGTCCCGGGATCGAGTCCCGCATCGGGCTCCCTGCTCGGCAGGGAGTCTGCTTCTCCCTCTGACCCTCCTCCCTCTCATGCTCTCTGTCTCTCATTCTCTCTCTCGCAAATAAATAAAATCTTTAAAAAAAAAAAAAAATTCTCTCTCATTCTTGCCCCATACCCGAAGGAACATGGGCTTTGGACAAACACGCCTTCAATACCCACCTCCTTCTCATGCAACTTTGATAAGGCCTCTCTGAGACTTATCTACAAAAGGGGAATATCAGTACTACCTTTTGTGGAGGGTCTCAAGGATTAAGCAACATGCCACTGCTTAATGTTGCACCTAGCAAAACGACGAGCACACAGCAGGTCCCCAGGAAACCAAGGTCTCCTGGATCCTCTCCTCCCCACTCCCAGGGTGCAGTTCCTTGGTTTCTCCCCGTGAGGACAGTGCACCCCACTGGCCACACCCCGTGATTACAAATGCACGGTAGGGGCATAATAAGCTTCATACTAGGGCTAACAGTTCCATCAACAGGGTGCCATTTGTAGGTTTGTGATTATGGCAGTGAACAACTGCCAAAACTGCTTTTCACTGAGGAGCAAGCTTGGTGGCACTGATGGTCTCCTTCCATGCAGGACACATGGCCACCCCCATCTTCCAGGTAAGAAAATGAAGGCACCAAGCAGCCAAGTGACTTGCCAAAGTTGCATAGCCAGCGGTAACAGACTGGGCTGGAATTCAGGTCTGTGAGCTCTGGAGCCCAACACCCTGCAAGTGACAGCCTTGCCTCACCAACACCTCAGCGTGTTCCCGAAAGTTCTGCTCCCTGGCCCGGCTGTTGAATGCACATGGGCCGGCCGGAGGAAAAATAGCTCTCTTTGGAAGGCAATAAAAATGTGTTTTTTCTTGCTAAACAAATTAGTTTACATCTGGTGATGTACAAATAAATAGACGGGTCTCAGCCAGGCCCAGACCAGACGTCTCCCAGGGCCTGGGCCCCGTTCCGATTGGATCTGGCCCCGGGCGCTGTGCGGCGTACCCTCGCTTCCCACTTGCTCTCACGCCATTTCTGGGGTCCGCTGCGCCTCCTCACCTCCTCTCCCTCTTCTCTGTCATCACCTCAAGAACTGCCCATCTTGGCGGGGAATCCCTAGTCCTTCTCTCCCAAGCCAGGGGTGGAGCAAGGTCTCTGGCATTTGCCTCCCACCTCCCTGCTGTGAGGGCCTCATATGTGACTCTCCCCTCTGGGCCTCAGTCTCCCCAAATATGAAGTGGGTAGAAGGGGTGTCTTCCTGCCAGAGCTGCTGTGAAAATAAAAATACCCAAAGTCCCCCCCAGAGGCCTGACACTGAGGCAATGGCCCCGAAACGTGGGCTTCCTTCACTGTTGCCTGGCACCGTCAGGCTCAGGCTCCCAGGGAAACACTGGTTGAGTCCGCTCCTCCCACACTCCTGAGGCCATGAGCACCCCCAGCATTCCCACCTCTGCTCCCTGGAGATGCCTGGACACCCTTTCCTGGAGATCCACACCACATACCAGCACATTATACCCTCAGAGGGAGCCTGTCATCAAGAGCCTTGCTGCAGAGAGGTCTTCAAAACACAAAGACCGACCATCAGGCCTTAGCCCAGGAGATGCTGCCTTGTAATGGGCTGTAGCTGTTTCACTCCACTGTGTGGATGAAGAAACCAAGGCTCAGAGACATCAGACCACTTGCAGAAAACCAGGTCCCCAGACTCCCAAAAACTGGTACCTACCACCCCAAGCCACGATGGGAAGGCCACTGCAGGGACATAATGATGGCACAGAGCCATCAGCCCATGGCCTGTCCAAGTACTAGCCTCTGCAGCAAGTGCCTGATTCCCTTTAAACTTAAAGGCTTCGGACTTCCACAGCCACTGATTTCAATGGAACATCACTGAAGGGGTGTGTGGGGGGGGGGGGTTCATACCTGGTACCATTAGCTGGGACACAGACAGGATGAGCTGAGAGCAGAGTAAGGGTGATGCCTCTGAGTCTGAGGAGGTGAGGAGTGGAAACAAGCCCCTCCCTCTCTAGGTCTCAGTCTCCTTCACTGTAAGGGGAACGCACTGGACGAGACCCCTACAGTCCCTCCCTAGCCAGAAAATCGGACTTATCTGGACCCAACTTTCAGCCCATTTCAGCTAGAAAGTGAGGTGTGTGTGAGCCTGGTAACCAGAGTGTGAACCTACACCCAGGCTTGGCTCTCCCTCCCTAGTGGCCGCTCCTCAGCCCGGGAGGTCATCCCCTCACCTCTGCGTCTTCCTCCCACCAGGCCGGGATCGGTAGCTGGCCTTGGACACCGCGCGGGTGGCCACGGGAGGGTGGGGGGTGGGGAGAGGTGGCCCCATACCTCACCTCATCTCCCTCCTCCACTTCTGGGCCCCCCGGGCCTCTGCTGGAAGGGGACGGGGTCCACAGGGCCGGCGGGGGGGCAGCGGCCGCGAACGCCCCTAGCAGCAGTTGGATGACTGTGGGAGCTGGGCCCACAATTAAAATAAACCCCCAAACAGCCTTAAAATAACTACAAGGCATTTCAAGAAGATTGTATTGTTGAATTTACTGTTTGTTTACTGAGAATCCGAGTTGGGTTTCAGATGAAAGGAGGAGGGAGACCAGATGTGAGGCTTTCAGTCTGACCTGCAGCATCTGCTGTTCCAGCAGGAGTCCCGGCGTACT